>NC_133661.1:23475346-23775346 GCF_037893015.1 Macrotis lagotis
TAACAGTGACACTGTTAAAACTGTGAAATTATAATAACTAGGCTTGGCCCCAGAGAAGAGATAGGAAATAGGTTCCTCCTACCTTTCTTCTAGGAGGTGGAGTACAATGGGTGAGGAACTTTGTATTTAAAATGGGTATTTTTTTTCTGAAACTCTTTTTGTCTGTTTTGGTTCTTTGTAAGGAAAGGTCCTTTGGGAAGAAGTGAAAAATGAATACATTAGAATTATGAAGATGATCTAAAAACCAAAAATATCAATAACATTTTATTTTTAAAATAAAAAATGCTTGTTATTCATTCATTCATCCTCTTGATTGAGAAAGCTGAGCTTGACAATACAGATCATTCAGAACACAAATTAAGGATGTACATACTTCTGTAGGGAACCACTTGAGTAATTAACAACTGGCATTAATGAAGCTACAAAGAATTAAATTTACCAACATATGGACAGTGCTTGATGCTAACATCTTTTCGAGGAGATATATCTAAATATTTTGATCATCCTAAAATGTAAAGCTCTAATTAACTGCATTAAATCAACTTTGATTAGGTTAAGTACATAATTGAAAATATGGCAAGGGCTGAATAAAAGCCTTGAGTCATTTTAGAAAGAAGATAAAACTGCAACTGGGACCAACACTCACTTTTGTTCTCCAGTTGAATTATGTTTTTTACTATTTCACTGAACTATTGATGCCCTCATGGAAGTTTGCTATTCACCATAAAATCAGGAATTCTGGGATAGAGCCCAGCTTTTTATCCCCCTCCTGCTAATGTAGCCCAGCTGCTGTAGGACAGTGGCCATCCATTCTATTATGCACAAAGAAAATGATTTATTTTGACCCTCATGTTCTGCAAATCTTTTAGCAGGTCATCCCTTAAAAGGCAGTTCATAGACTTGTTTCTCCATAACGAATAAAATTCTTTCAGTAAACACAAGGTTATTTCTTTCATTAAATTTCCAGCAACAAATTTCTACTTTAAACCACACATAAATTAAACATTCCTTCTAATTCTTTTAATATCTTTATTTTTCTCCCAAAGCAACAGAACTGTAACTAGGGTGGGTCAGCTAAGACTTTTTCCAAGAATTTATTGGGATTTGACAATATCAGACATTTGGCTATAAGAAACAACAGAATTGAGCACCTACTTACAAGAATAGGCAGTTAAAATGGGAAATTACCAGGTAATGAATTTCCTTCTCTGCCTTAGCACGCCCCTTTTTACCTGGAGTTAGCAAATACTTTCATGACCCAGATGCCCACTCCAAATGAATTTCCCCAAAGCACCCATATTTTCTATATATAGTCTTGAGGACAAAAATTTAATATAATCTTTTGACATAGTTTAGGTTTGCTTTTGGGGATGAGAACACGTTACCATGGTAACAGCAATAACAAGAGTACAATAGCAACTAATTTTTCCTACAGCATTTTAAGATTAGCAAAGTACACTATGTATATGGTTTTATTTGATCTTCTCTCTTATCAACAATGTTATAAAGTAAGCACTATAGGTATTATTGAACCCATTTTATAGATGAGAAAATTGAGTCTGCTCTCCAAAACTAATTTACCCAAGGTCACATAGCTAGTGAGGGTCAGAGGTTGGATTTCACAATCACAGAATTTGAGAGTAGGAAGGGACCTTAACAGCCATCTAGTTCAATCCATATATGAAAGAAATTCCCACCATAGCATATGCATGTAACTCCACCCCTAACATAGACATATGGAGGCCAAATTACATGGATGCTGACTTTGGTAGTTGGATGAACAGGGTATAAAGTGGTCTGGGAGGACATGGACAGAATTCACACATCATGAGGTGTGGATGGGTTTTCATTTACACATTAGAGAGAATAACCACAGTGATCAAGAGAAAACATGAAAGAGGAGACAAAATGAGCCAAGAAGACATGGGTTACCTTAATGACCAAGGGCAAGTCAATTAACCTATGTGATATTCAGTTTCCTTAACTATAAAATAGGAAGAATAATCATACCTAAAGGCTGATTGTGAATCTACAATACGCTGTAAGAAATACACCAACTAATCATAGATCCAATGAAGAAAGAAGTCATAACATAACAAAATAAGCCCATTCACTGCTTTTCCATTACTTTTCCTCCATAGTTAGTCCTTTTTTTCCCCAACCATACATTTCATGGATGACATCCTTTATCCCTTTTGGCATTCCTCCTCATTTGTGATCTTTTGCAACCTGCTCATACCCAACATACTCCTCTCCATTGTGTTTTGAGACAGATTCCACTTTGGAGACTACAATGTCCCATAATATGCAGTCATATAAGATTACCAGGAAAAGATTAGTATCAAAAAGATGAACTTTCCTTTCAAAAAAGCTTTCACCCATGAAACCCACACATGAAAATAATCAGGAAAAAATCCTAAAGGGTGTTATTTGTGACATCTGAATAAGAGGCAATTAACAATTATAGGAAACTATCACCTTTGAGGTTTTATATTCTTAGTGGTTGGTGCCCTTGATGTAGTCAAGAAATTATCTCCAACAAAGGGTGTGCTTCTGTTTTTCCTGAAGAAATTAGATTGTAAATAACAGAGAGGACAGGGATAGTCTGTCTCTTTGCATGTGTTAATTTAATGGACAGAAACTGATGGGGAAATTATTTTAAAAATGAGATGAATATTAGCTGTATGACATATCAATTTGCAAATATTCATTATGACAAATAACAAGAGGAATAGAACGCCTTGTTTATTTAAGTGATCAGAAAACTCATTTAGAAGAGTAATGGGCATTCTCCAGAATGTGACATGTCAAACCAGTAGAAAGCAAAGCCTGCCTAGGTATACAAGACTATTTCTGAGCAGAAGAGATTTAAGTATAATCCTAATCAGCCGGACAATCAGTCCATCAACAAGCATTGATTGAGTGAGCCAAGTATACATCCTTTGAGTGAGCCAGGTATACCTCATCAAAAGTTGGTCATTGAGTTGATCAGAGTCCTTAAGTCTTTTGAGATTGTCTTTATGATATTATCCAATTGTATTATGTTGTATTGTATTGATATTAACTTATTCTCCTGGTTCTGCTCATTTGCTGCATACAGGTTTTCCTGAAGCTATCCCCTTAATGATTTCTTATACCAATATAATATATTCCATTATATTCACATGACATAATTTGTTCAACCATTTTGCAATTGATGTTTCTAGCTTCTAGTTCTTTATGACTTTAAAAAACCATGCCTACAAATATATTTTTTGCAAATCTAGATCTGTTTTTCTTTTCTTGATCCCTTTGGGGAAAAGACCTAGGAATGTTATCTTGAACAGATACAATTTAGTACCTTTCTGGATATAATTGCAAATTATTTTCCAGAATGATGACCAGTTCATAGTTCTATCAAAATGCACTAATGCACTTGTCTTAAGCAGAGCCTCTCCAATATTAACCACTTTTAGATCAGTTTTACTAGTCTGATGGGTTGGAGGTAGAACCACAGAATTCATTTGAATTTTTTCTAATTATTAGTGATTTGAGGAATTTTTCTAATGGCTATTGGAAGTATGCATTACTTCCTCCAAAAACTGCCCATTCATATCTTTTGACCATTGATCACCTGGGGGAAATAGTTCTATTCTTATAAATTTCAATCAGTTCCTTATATAGCTTGGAAATGAGAACTTTAACAGAGAAATTTGCTATAAAGATTTTTATTCAGTTACTTGTTTTCTTTCAAAACATTGGTTTTGTTTATGCAAAAATCTTTAAATTTTGTTTAAGCAAAATTTTTATTTTCATCATTTGTGATCCTTTCTGTCTTTTGTTAGGTCATAGATTTTCCGCCCATTCACAAATCTGAAAAGTATTTTCTTCCTTGATCCTCTAGTTTATTTATAATTTTACCCTTTATGCAGAAGTCATATACCCATTTGTAGCTTTCCTTGGTATTTGATGTGAATATTGATCTACCCTTTGTTTCGGCCAGATTACTTTCCAGTTTTCCCAGAAGTTTTTGTTAAATAGTGAGTTCCTACTTGAATAGCTGGGATGTTTGCCTTTATCAAAAGTTAGGCTACTGTGCTCTGTTGCTTATGTATATTCTGAACCTATTCTGTTACACTGGGTAACCTTATTTCTTAAATAGCATCAAATAGTTTATAACTTTGTGTGTAGTTTATATTTTTTCATTGTTTCCCTTGAAATTCTTCACTTTTTGTCCTCCAGATAATTTTCCCCCCAGCTCTTTGGTTTTGTTTGGCACAGTTCCAAATAAGTGAATTTATTTAAGTGTATTATCATTTTTATTATGAAGCTATTTTATCTCGCATAAAATATCAGAAAGTTCAATTTGCCAAGAGACATTTTGTTGTATTTTTTAGAGAGACCCTGGGTTTATTTTCAATGTTTCTTATGATTCAGAAATAGATCACAGTCTCCTAATGAAAAGACCATCTCATCTGTTTACATAGAGAAGACTTATTTTCCATCCTTCACAAAAGAATAGATATTTTCTAGAGGCATTGGAAGAAAGAGTAACTATTTCTTTTTCCCCCAGGCATAATCGAGAGGAATTTTCCCAGTGGGTTGATAATAACCTATATGGCAAATCATATATCAAAAAGCCTGGTGGGATATTACCATCTTCTTTCATAGGCATAGAATTTTCCCAAAAATGATATTTTCAAAAATGTTGTGAATAGTACAAAGAATGTTACATACAGGGGTCCATCAAATTAAAATCCAACAAATAGTTATTAAGAGTCTTGGGGATCTTGTCTCTTCTGGTTGTAAGAGAGCAGGGGCCCTTCCTGCTTAGGGATCTGAGTGAAGACCAGGAGAACAGTGACCACATACCTCTCCACAGACCACACTACCTTGTAAACACTGGAAACTTTCAGACCCTCAGAATTAGCTCTGAAAACAACAGTGTAAAAAAAAAAGTCTATGCTTAGGACTCTTCCCCCAGGAAGAGTCAAAATTTTGTTTAATCGTATCAGTCATGTCCGACTCTTTATGACCCCATTTGGGTTTTCTTTGGCAAAGATGCTGGAGTGGTTTGCCATTTCCTTCTCCAGTTCATTTTACAGATGCAGAAATGGAGGCAAACAGGTTTAAGTGACTTGTCTAGGGTTATACAACTAGTAAGAGTCTGAGGTCAGATTTGAACTCAAGAAGATAAATTTTACTAACTCCAGATCCAGTGCTTTATCTGCTGTTGTACCACTTAGATGCCAGAGCTCAATTTTTTTTTTTAGGTTTTTGCAAGGCAGTGGGGTTAAGTGACTTGCCCAAGGCCACACAGCTAGGCCATTATTAAGTGTCTGAGGCCGCATTTGAACTCAGGTCCTCCTGACTCCAGGGCCAGTGCTCTATCCACTGTGCCACCAAGCTGCCCCTCAGAGCTCAATTTTAACATAAAATAAATCTGAAAATCAAGTAGACTGAAAAGCAATAAGCAAAGAACAACAAAAGAACCCGACCGTAAAATGTTCCCAAGGTGGCGGGGAACATCAAGACACAGACTCCGAAGAAGACGGCGAATTCAAACAGGCAGAAGCAAATCGCCAAAGGGAAAATCAAGTGAATCGGATGCAAACACAACAAGAATTCTTGGAAGAGCTAAAACATTATTTAAAAACTCAAATGAGAGCGATAAAGGAATCACTACTTATTAGAGAAATACAAATTAAAATGACACCTATCATAAAGAGTAACAAGATAGAAAGGGAAAGTGATAAAGATTAGAGAATATATGAGAAAATTGAGATAATACATTATTGGTGGAATTGTGAACTGATTCAATCATTCTGGAGGCTAATTTGGAGTTATACAAAGGACTATATAACCATACATGTGATAGGCCTCTAGAGAATAATAAATGATAAGAGAAAGGCATATACCTTCTTTCTCAGTCATACATAATACTTTCATAAAAAACGATCATTTATTAGGGCATTAAAAACTTCTCAAACAAATGCATGAAAGCAGAAATATTAAAATCATCTTTTTTAGACCATAAAGCAAAACAAATTACATTCATTAAAGGGTTTGGTAACATGGATTAAAAATTAATTGGAAACAAAATAATCTAATCCTAAAGAATGAGTGGGTCAAAGAACAAATCCTAGAGACAATCATTAATTTCATTAAAGAGAATGACAACAATGAGACAGTACCAAAATTGTGGAATGCAGCCAAAGTAGTACTTAAGAGGAAATTTATATCTCTAAACATTTACATCAATAAAAGAGAAAAGGAGCAGATCTATAAATTGATCATGCAATTAAAAAGGACTAGAAAAAATAAATTAAAGCTCCCCCAGTCAAATACCAAAATGTAAAAACTGGAAATCAAAGGAGAGATTAATCATTGCACTAATAAATATAGGAGAAAGTTTTGTGGGGAAAAGCTATCAAATAGATAACTCATTGGTTAATTTGACTTAATAAAAAAAAAGGAGAGGAAAAACACAAGATGACTTCATGCCACTCATTAGACCAAACACTGAAGATACCAAGATGAAATGAAAAGCAACCCCTGTCCTTACATTTTCCTGGAAGGAGCCAGATAATAGAGGAAACTGGTAAACAAATTTGTACTTGACAATTTGAAGATGAGGTATTAACTTTGGGGAGAGTCATGAAAACCAAGCCCTAAATAGTAGTTTACGGTTTAGGAAATAGCTTACATGTTATATGTTACATGTTACAAGTAAATAGCTTATATTTTACTTAAAAAATACAACATTGACACAAGTAATTATAATACAAGGAAAGATGAGTCAGGAGGCAGCACCAATACCACCAGAAGAGATCAGGGAAGGTTTCATAAAAGATATTCTGTCCTCTTGAGTGGCGTCCCACGACGACACCATGAAATAGGTTCCTACTTCATTTCTCCACTCCATTACACATTCCAGAAGGGAAGAGATTCTATCTGACTTCAACTTTGTATCCTAAGCGCTGAATACAATTTTCTCATCAAATATCAAAAAGCTGGGATTTTTTTTGTCCCTCTGCAGCCCTACAGAAATCATTTTAATATGATTTAATATGACAATATGAATCTACAAAGTGCTGTGAAGGATTTGAACTGGAAGAGAGATCACTTCAACTCTTAATTTTTCTAATTCTATGAGACATTGTATTTTAAAAAATTCTATCTAAGAACCATTTGACTTTTCCGAAGCATTTTTCCTTTAATTTTCAAACTACTCCACCTTTTTAACTAAGGATGACTCGTCCTGAGGTCAGTTCACTGATTGGTGAGTCTCTGTCCAGGAACATTATAGCTTGTCCATCTGAGGCTTGCCATTCTTCAATTTATGTTCATTCCCTAATCAGCCCTACTTCCACATCAGCTGAATTTTGTTTTGTTTTTACTAATTCTGTGAGTTATATGGACTGTGAAGGTAAGAAAAGGGTTGTTTCTGGAGCAGAGATAGTTTTTTTTCCCCTCAATGCCAGATTAGTACTATGAGTTTTATTTTCATTCATTTTGGTTATGACTGACTCTTTGTGACCCCAACTGGAGCTTTCTTGGCAAAGATACTGGAGTGACTAGGCATTTCTTCTCCAACTCATTTTGTAAATGAGAAAAAAGAGACAAACAAAGGTTAAGTAACTTGCCTAGAATCACACAGGTATTAGTAAGCATCTGAGGCCAGATTTGAACTCAAGAAGATGTTTTCCTGATTCCAGGCCTGGTACATTATTCATTGCACTACCTAGTTGTACCATAAATATAAGTTAGGAGGACTTTATTGGTTCCTAGAGGTGGTCTGGCTTACCTTAACTCGTTTTCCTTTGTATTATAGTTATTAGATTGCAAGTGGGGTTCCTGTCATATATAATTTGGAACCCCAGAACTTTACAAATTGTTCTTAATATAATAAGTACTTAATAACTAATTATATATTGAATGAATAATATTCATCTAGCCTTTTGCAAGAGTGTTTGGATTCTGTGTCCAGAGATTCCCAGAGGTAAAAATTGAAGTTTCACTCATCATGGAACAAGTCAAGAAAATTTTGGGGAAGAAGTAGGAGAAGAAAGTAGGAGAAGAAGAAAGAAGAAAGAAGGAGGAGGAGGAGAAGGAGAAGGGGGAGAAGGAAGAGAAGGAGGAGAAGGAGAAGAAGAAGGAAGAAGAAGAAGAAGAAGAAGAAGGAGAAGAAGAAGAAGAAGAAGAAGAAGAAGAAGAAGAAGAAGGGAAAACAAGGAAGCAGGAGGAGAAGAAGAAAGACCCAATCAGAAGGATGTCAATACAATAAATTTATGAGGATTTCAGTAGTGGGTAGAGATATGATGTAGGATTATCCTGAAGTTTCAGATATTCAGACACAAAGAAGCTCTGAATTTAACAATGAATCTGAGATGATTTTCTGGTTTTTTTTGCATATATATATATGTTTTTGTCTTTTCACACATGAAGTCAGGACAATCTTCAAAAGAGTATTCACTAGTTTTCTACCACTACCAATGTCTTAAAGTAGCAAGACATAAAAATGGTGAAGTGAAAAATCTGCAAAAAAGGTTTCCCTTTCCACTGACCTGGAAAGGCTGGAACTCTTGTCTTGATCTGATGTCTCACAGTCTTAATTTCACAGGAATGGTTCTCAACAGTACTAACTTTTTCAAATGAACTATTTCTCTTTTATCACTAAAATGCTCATTTACAGAAATGTTTCCTTGATAAGTAAAAAAAATTCTTGACAATTAAGGAATGAGCTCTTAAGAAGAGTGCATTAACTTAGCAAGGAGTAGAAAAGAGTTCTTGAAAAATTCTTCTGGCAATAACATGACAAAAATTTTTCATCATACCTTTTTGTTTATACTCATTAAATTTTTATGTTTTTGTACCTTTATCTATTTCTCATTGCCATAAATTCCACCTTTTCCCACCCCACATAAATAATAAAAATGATTTCCTTGTGGGAACTAAATATTTAAATATATTTAATTTGAGAATTTTACAAGAGTTGGGAATATGAAAATGTTAATATTAGCAAAAAACTATAAAAATTTTTAAACACCTTGATTTTGAAATCTTATGATGGAAAATTTGTTTATATATGAACATATAGTTACGTATACATTTATATGTATATATATACACACACACGTGCACATACATACATACATATGTTTCCCAGTTTCAAGAGTCTTTGTGGGAGCAGAGAGATAGTTCAGTGGATAGAGCACTAGCCTTGAAGTCAAGAGGACCAGAGCAAATCTAATCTCAAAAATGTACTGTGTGATCCTGGGCAAATCATTTAACTCTGATGGCCTCCAAAATAAATCTTTGTAATGACTAAGATGTCTCTGTGTTGCCTACATTAGATTGCTTTCTGTCAGAGGGAAGGGGAAGAAAGGAGAGGGAGGGAGAAAAATGTGAAATTCAAAATTTTGTGAAAAAATGATTGTTGAAAACCATCTGTACATGTAGTTGGAACAATAAATAAAAAATAAATAAATAAACTATTTTTTTTTAAAGGAAAGAGTGACAGGTAAAAATAATAACTAATCTGTCTGGGATCTTTAAGTCTCTGACCAAAAGGGTCTCATGATACAGAGACTTTAAAATTAGGTAAAGTTCCCTCTCTGCCCTTCTTCTACAATCTGACGTTCATAGATTTCAGGTTATGTTTTTTTTGCAAGGCAATGGGGTTAAGTGATTTGCCCAAGATCACACAGCTAGGTAATTATTAAGTGTCTGAGGTCACATCTGAACTCAGGTCCTCCAGACTCCAGGGTCAGTAATATGTCTACTGGGCCACCTAACTGCCCCTTCAGGTTAGGTCTTTAGGGGATGATTATAACCTTAGGTTCAAGACAGTGGTATGCTGGTAAATATTTTATGATCATTATCTGAGGGGGGAAATATACCCCCCAATGCATTTTAAATACAATCTACATTATCAAAAGCATTTTCCCTTTGTTTTCTCAAGTTTAAAAACAACCATCAAAACAATAAATCAAGCCTTGATTTGTAGTGTTTGCAATTTCAGAGCTGTAAATACTGATATGAAAATTTAAAATTTAACTATTGATCTCAAGAGGCAGTTGAACTGGTTGCAATACATCCCTGGTTTAAGGAACTCCTATAATGATAGTTCACAAAGCAATGTGCTCTCCTTGAATAGTCAGGCAAGAAACACAATTATCTCTAAGCAGAAATTTATTCAGATGGCATAGAAAGAATAATGATGCTAATGAGGATGCATTCTTCCATATTGTCAATGAAGAGAGTAGACACCCATGTAGCATACTTACACTGTTTGAAAGGCATATAAAAGTATGGGATACACCTGGTCAGAGAAATGGGTATCTTTAACACTAATGGACTCTAAAGTCTTTTTTCTTCAATAATATCCTCCCACTGCTCTCCTCAGTTGCATTGTCTCTATGGGTTTCATAGGTTTGCTCTTTGCTTCCCTACTGATCACCAAAGATTACTCTCTCTTGGTTCCACGGTTGCTCTTTTATGTTGCCGAGGCCATGCCAGGGCTATTTTGATGGACACCCTGAGCCTCTCCAAATTAGAATCAATATTTCCTACTGGTCAAATAGCTCTTCTGCTAAATTCCTTAGTGATAAAGGTGAGTAGAAGAGAGAACTGGCTCTTCCCCATCATACATGAAACTTCTTTCCTAGAGGTTCAATGACAAAGGCAACAAGTGATCAATCCCCTCTCATTAGATGGGCTGTTCTTCCATAGATGGCTCTCCTCTAAACTGCCAGGGTTCATATTGCTTGGAGTTTCTTTTTTACTTTTCTTGTTTTTATAGATATCTTTCAATCTGCCAATAGCAAACTGTCCCTCTATTTCCACCAGAGAGCTTCAAACCTTCTAGAAGGGTAAAAAAAGTGAAAAACCCCTCTTTGTATTTTTTAAACCCATTAATACCTTGTCTCTATTACCTTCCTTTCTGCTGTTTCATCCAATGAACTGGGCCAGGAAAATCAATTGACCAAGAATGTCCTAATCCACATGAAGAGGGGACCAGAGGGTTATGAAGGATGTATAGTTATCATTACCTTTATGACCCAGGAGCCTACCTAGGGTTTCAGGTACCTTACAGTCCAGAACATGTCATATAACATAACATGTCATAAAAACACACAAGGAAAGACACTGAGAAATGGAAATGATCCAGGAGCACTACTGTTCTCCCACGCAGAGGTATCAATCGATTCATTATCAGTCTCTTACTGTCTCTTTTGCACTCTCTCCTTTCAACACAACTATCTTTTTGTTGTTGTGAAGTTGTCTTTCAGTGGTGTCCAACTTTACATGACACGATTTGGGATTTTTTTTGGTATTTCTTTTTCTAACTCATTTTATGCATGAGCAAACAGGGGTAAACTACCTCTGGGCAGGTCCATTCACCTACTAAATGTCTGAGACTGGATTTGAACTCATGAAGATGTATGCTTCTGGGTCCAAGCCCAGTGATCTATTCCTTACAACCCCTTGCCGTCCCCAAATATCTCAGACCAATCTTTAAAGAACCTCTTCCCAGGGAATCTGCTTCTTCCTGATTTTTTTATATTTCACTTTTTCAATACTAAACTTTAACACTCCAAAAAAGGGGCATTTTTATGTACACAGTGGAACACAAAATGAAGCTTCTATTATGAAACTTTGAATCCTCATTTCATACCACTCATTATTTTGTAAAAGTGTATAATAAATTCTGCATAATATTTTGAAAACTCTCCTGTTCATGTTTCCTTCTGAAATTTCTTCTGTTCTCTTCTGTGCAGAAAAATAAATTACAATGGCTATTTTAGGCAACACTATTGCCAATACCCTTCTGATAAAACCTTCTCCTTTAACAAAACAAAGAAAGAAGAAAATGAACTCTTCTAACAAATGGGAATAGCCAAACAAAATGAATTCACACAGTGGCCATGTCTAATCATCACCAGTCCTCTGGAGAGATGGCTGGTCATTGCATTGATCACAGTTTTTTTTTTACTTTATTATATAAATATTTTATTTATTTTCCAATTACATACAATGGTAGTTTCTACCAATCATTTTCTGTGAGGTTTTGAGTTTTACAATTTTTTTTCTCTCCCTCTCTTCTTTCCCCCTTCCTCCCAATAGAAGACAATCTGATACAGACTTGACATTTGCAGATTGATCAGAGTTCTTAACTTTTTCAAGGCTGTTATTTTTGTATAGTCTGTTCTCCTATTTCTACTCACTTCAGGAACAGTTCATACAGGAGGGCAGCTAGATGGCAAAGTGGATACAGCACTGACCTTGGAATCAGGAGGAAGGGAGTTCGACACCAGCCTCTCACATATCCTAGCTGTATGACCTTGAGCAAGTCACTTAACCCTGATTGCCTCTCATCCAGGAACATCTCCAGATGTCCAGATACATATTTGGCCACTGGACCCAGTTGGCTCTGGAGGAGAAAGTGAGGCTGGGGACTTAGCACATCATCCCTCACTCAAATCCAATTCATGTGAATGTCATGGTGTCACCTCCTTGATGTTGTGGTCTTCTTCAAGAATGAAAGACAAACATTCTATCCAATATTTTCCAAAAGCACCTCTTTCATCAATTCTTTTGGTGCATTCATGTTCCATTAGCTCAAATAACCTAATTTGCTTAGCTAATCCCCAATCTTCTAAGAGGCAATACAAGGGGTACTCTTAGATTCTACTGCTTTTCTTTTCTTTTCTTTTTTTAACTTCCTTTATTTTCCTCTTCCCGACCTGGAAGTTTGTCATACCATCAATATTCTTTTTATGGCATTATGCTTCCTCTTAATTGATGCCATATCCTATCCCTAATTGTTTCCCTTGCTTGATGCTAAGCTTGATGTCTTTCTACATCAAAGCATGTATTCTTCTGGTGTGTTGAAGTCTCCTTTATCTGTTTCACATAAGGGTGAGCCTCCTATGATACCCACTCTCTCTGACCCATTTCTACATGTTTGTACATTCTTTTCATTTTTCATCTTTAAGAAATAATAAGAGCTATTACCAACTTCCTCTTTTCTACACTAGTCAATTCCTTTTTTAACCATATTTTCTCTTTCCTATGTTCAAATCCACAGAACAGAACAAATGTTTCTTTTTTAGAACCTCTGATTTTTTCTTATTTAATTCCCTCAATATCAATGGAAGATATATATATATATATATATATATATATATATATATATCATCTGTAGAGACACATCCTCTCCAATTAGAATATTAGCACTATAAATGAAATATTTGTAAAATGCTTAGCATAATGCTAGATACATAAGCAGATGCTCAATAAACGCATATTTTCTTCCTTTCCTCCTTTCCTTCCTTTCCTTTCATTGTCATACTCTTCCTTCTAATTGTGCAAATAAGTTTACCTTTCTAGGTTTCTCTAGACTTTTGTGCTAGTGTGCTCTTTGCATCAGAAAGGCTTACAGGACTTCTAATCTATTAAAGGTCCACTTTATGGCTTATAATAATATATCCAGTTTCCAGAATAGATTATTCTTGGTGGCAAGTCTTTCTGTTTTGCCTTTTGCAATATTGTACTCCAAGATCTTTCCTCACATTTAGGAGAAACTTCCAAATCTTGTGTGATCCTGACTAGGTCCTTTGTAGTTGAACTGCTTCTTTCTGAATGGGTGAATGAGGTGTTCAGGAAGCGTTAGCACCTCTGGTGTGAGAGTTTGCCATGTCCTTTTCAGGGCTGCCCTTCCACCTTTGGTTCCATCCTTCACCCCTCTCAATTGTGGCTCCAAGAAGCTGTAGCATACACCAGAGTCACACCCCAGTATAAACCATCTCAATGGATGGGCTAACCCTGGTTGAAGGTAACCAACAGACATCAAACCTGTCGGTGAATTAGGGAAATGTCTACCCCAAGCTCATATGGTTTCATATATATATATATGTATGTATACATATATATGAAAATTTTTTCACAAAAGGGAATGTTGGCAAGAAGAACTCACCATATGCCACATTTCTCCTGAAGCTTAACCAGATCAGTTGATAACTGAGAGAATTTGGAAATCTGTTACTCTTCATCATTAGAACATAATGAGGCTATTATCTGTAATCTAATATGAGATATTTCAAGAAAATTACACTGGGGGCAGCTATGGATAGAGCACCAGCCCTGGAGTCAGGAGGACCTGAGTTCAAATCTGGCCTCTGACACTTAATAATTACCTAGTCACTTAACCCTATTGCATTTCAAAAAGGAAAAAAAAAGAAAATTACACCTGATAGGAAGACTCCTCTATTTAAGCAAGTGCTATGTCTACAAGGCTGCCATAGAATGGCTGTGGATGTATTCTAAGCCTCTACTTTTGCCACCCTGGCTCAGTATTAGCCAAATGAACTGGAGAATGGAAGTAATTGTCTGAAAAATTCAAGAAAAAGAAACCATTGATTTATTTAGTGGACTAATTTTTTAAAGGAAACATACCATTATTTTAGAACTTCTTCCAGACAGTTTCATGGGATTTAATGTTTTTAACTGCCAAAGTTTGTTTGATACTTCTGAGAATTACAGTAGTTCATGATAGATAGTACTTGGGAATAGATTTTCCCTTTTTCCTCCATTTTGGAAATTAAGAATGAGGGATGGAGTTGTGGGAGGTCAATGTACTTAGAGGCAATATGCCTTTAGGGTCTTGAGTTCAGGATCTGACTTCAAATAAAGCTTCTGACCCTTACTAGACAAGAACTAGTCATTTGACTTCAATTGATCTCAATTGTAAAATCGAGATAAGATTTTCCAAAAGCACCTCTTTCATCATTTCTTATGGTGCAATCATGTTCCATCAGATCAAATAACCTAATTTGCTTAGCTAGTAAGTTCTCTACTTAAAAATCTCCTTTGAATCTCTATCATTTGCTTCTTATCTAGGTATTAAGAGGAAAGAAAGGGAATAAACATATAAATGGCACCAATTTGTACCAGAAACTATGTTTAGAGCTTTTACAAATATTATCTCAACAACCCTGCAAGGTAGATGCTGTTATTATCTATGAAGGTTTGAATATTCATTCTGATTCTTACTATTTATGAAAACCTTGCTGTGGCAGCCTCCTGAAGTGTGGTGGTGGTGGGGAGACTGATTCCTTTGCATTTTTCTCCACCTTTAGATACCAAATAGAGATAGACACGAAGAGTAGGA
Organism: Macrotis lagotis; assembly: GCF_037893015.1. Lineage (NCBI taxonomy): Eukaryota > Metazoa > Chordata > Mammalia > Peramelemorphia > Peramelidae > Macrotis > Macrotis lagotis. Next base: position 23,490,501 of record NC_133661.1, read on the forward strand.
TAATCTTAGGGCTACCATATAAGTCAACCATAATGTTGATACAAATTTGTAATCTGCCACTCTATTTTTATTTTTTATATTTTTAATTTTTTTCAGGGTTTTTTTTTTTGCAAGGCAAACGGAGTTAAGTGGCTTGCCCAAGGCCACACAGCTAGACCATTATTAAGTGTCTGAGGCCAGATTTGAACTCAGGTACTCCTGACTCCAGGGACAGTGCTCTATCCACTGTGCTACCTAGTTGCCCTTGCCACTCTATTTTTAAAAGGGAAATCAGTATGGCAAAAACTATTAAGCAACTACTATGTGCTAGGCATGCTAGACACTGGTACTTTGTAGTCTATGTATTGCAATCAACTTTCTGGCTAATTCGAGCTCCTGGGGTATGGCTGTGGCATAGGGAGAAGATGGTAAGGATATGTTTGACAGCAGATGATCTGAGTAAGGAGAGAGAGAGAGAGAGAATTTTGGGGATCCAGTCTATGAAATCCCTAAGAGATTAACTTCTTCTCAAGCTTTCTGCTTAATAGTTGGTAGATGTAGAGAAAGAACCTTGACCATATGCATGAGTCAGGACAGTTTTTTGGAGTCAGCTGTTGAAATATGGAACAATAGGACTTAACCTGGTTTTTCAAGAGAAGATAAAATAAAAGATGAGTATTGGTCATCAAAGATTGTTATGAACTGGAAGGTGGTAAGATGTCTTCCTTTTCTTCTTGTGATCTTAGGATCCAGTATTCTTGCTAGTACTTCTCTGTGAAACCCTTTGGGTGCAATTCTTCCCTGTGAGAACAAAGAGGTTTGATGTCAAAAAGAATGGGAAAGAATTGGAATTTCAGTCATTATCAAAACAACCGATGACTATTCAGATATTCGTGCTATTATAGTTCTTGAGTTTCCTTTTCATTGTTTTAAGTGTTCAGAGTAACTGATTTCTTTAGGTATACACAGAAGGGAAGAGAAGTTTGGGGTTCAAGTGGCTGAAAGCACGAGGCAAGAGAATGATGAGTTATTATCGAGATTGTTCCATACTTCTAAACTGAAACCAGAACCATAGAGAGAACATCTAATTGTTGGAAGCTGTGGGGAGAATATATAAATACAACTGATCTTGTTCAAGCTTTAAGTATCACCTGAAAGTTTGCATGGATTTGGCACCTGAGCAGCTGGCCTAATCTATGTTTTCTCTCTCTTTTTTTGTCTCTTAATTGATATTTTATTTTTCCAATTACATACTATGGAAGTTTTTCATCCTTCATCCATTTGCAAATTTATAAGTTACCCATTTTTCAACCACCCTCCCTTCTTTCCCCCTGCCCCTTGGTGATGAGCAGTCTGGTGAAAGTTGTATATGTACATTTGTGTTTAACATATTTACATACTAGTCATTTTCTGGAAGAGGGATTAGGATGAAGGGAAAAGAAAGAAAACCCATGAGATAGGAAGGGAAAACATAAGAGAAGTTTGTTTTTAAAAGTTAACATAGTATACACATTCAGATTCTGTGATGGTTTTTTTCCCCCTCTGGATGTAGATGGCATTGTCCATAACAGGTCTCCCAGGGTTGTCCTTGATTCTGGAACTATGGAGTGGAGTTGCGTCCATCATAGTTGGCCAACTCACAATGTTATTGTTTATGTGTACACTGTTCTTTTGGTTCTGCTCACTTCCAAGCCATGTTTTCTTAGTGCTAAGAGATATCCTGTCCTCACAGTATCCTCTGTGCAAGAGGAAATGGCATTGTCTTTCTATGACTCTTGTCAAGTGACCTTATCTTTCTGATTTGCCATTTTCTCATCTGTACAATGGGTATAAGAATAATTATAACATATAACTTATAGTGTTATTTTGAAGAAAGTACATTACAACTTTAGAATGCTATAAACATTCATTCATCATTAAAATATGATTTACAGGAACATGTGAATTTTTGAACAAGTCTCTGCCAGATCCCTTGGACAGAGCCTGGGTAGTGAAAATAGACACCCATTTGGAAGGTGGCTGCATTTAAACCTGTAGCTTGAATGTTTCTTCAATGTAGGTTTCATTTATATGAATCGAATTTTTCAGTCATTTTTCTTGCTCGCCAAGAGTGATGAAAACAAGCAAGTTAAGATTTTAAATGTGTGCCATCTGGGTCTTTGGGATCAAACAAAATGGTTTGGGCATTCTTTTGAATGTGGCTGACTCTCTTCTTATTATCATGGAGAAAGAGAAGTGAAATTACTCCAAACCTTGAATGCTTTCTTTTCTGCTTACCTTGAAAACATTCAGGAAGATAAATTATATATTGTCAGTTGATAATGATATTTGGATTTGTGTGGGCTTCTCCTCACCCACAGAAAATAATACTGAGCATTCTAGCACAATATCAGATAGAATTGGAACAAGGGCACGTGATTGGCTTCTCCTTTGCTGTTAATTCTGTACAATACCAGAAGAATTTTCCTCCTGTGGAATGAATGATTTAGAGATTGAAAGATACAGGGGAAAAATAGTGCCAACTATCTCTTGACTTTAAAGTTCCCCATCAAGAATTTGTCACATAGTAGTATCTAATCAACAAACATTGAAGGGACTGTCCTGAGTATACAAAGACGTGGAGAAGGGAGTGTAGTTAGGAGGGTGCCCTATTTCCTAGATACAGGACCAGGATCCCACATGGCTAGAGTAGTTAATCACCTACCTAGTGGTCATTTTTGTACTTTAAAATTTGTTTTACTTAATATAATCATTATAATATAATATGTTATTCTAAAATGTATTCCTTAGTAATTTAAAATTAGGAAAATGAAAAGAATTTGATGCTGTCATGCCAGCTAATAGTCCCAGTGCAGATTCCTATTCAATCTTGTTATACTGATGAAGGTCTTTGTCCTATTTCCTACCTCACATAAGAAGACTGTTTCCCTAACCTACAGTTCCTTAATATCTGTGAGATTAGGCTCAAAGTCTAAAAACGCTTTTGTCAGCTGCAAATACATAACAAAGGGAGGAGTGTGGCTATGTAGGGAGGAAATAATGACCTAGACATTCAGCATTTTGTTCTGACCTTTGGAGAGGAAATATGTTGGAACTGAGAACTGAGGGACCCAATAACTCACTAGGATAGCTGCTGGAAATTCAACAGTGAGCCAAAGAGATTTAAGCCAGAAAGTGGTCTGTGGAGGAGATCCATGGCTCTGTGACCAATAAATGCAGTTCAAAAGAATAAATTTAAATTTGAATGCACTAACTGTAAATACTTCTCCTCAGTTTTCCAGAGAATTTGACACTTGGTACAGACTGTCCTTCTTTTAGGACAGCTAAGTGAAACAGTGGATAGGTCATGAAGACCCAAGTTCAAATCCAGCCTTACTTGCACACTGGGCAAGTCATTTGATCCTATTTGCCTCAGTTTCCTCATGCGTAAAATGGACTTGTAATAATACTTACTTTCCAGCATTGTTGTGGAGATGAAAGGAGATAATACTTGTAAGTTGCTTTGAAAACTTCAAAGCACAATAAAAATGCTAGTTATTATAATTAGCTAAATCTCTTAAACAGGCATGTTATTCTCCATGGAAAGAAGAGCCACAAAAGGGCTTTCTCCCCCTAGTTTGATGAATGGGTCTGTTAAGCATTATGATTTTTTTATTAAAGATTTTATTTGAGTTCTTGAGTTTTACAATTTTTCTTCCAATCTTACTCCCCCCCCCCAGAAAGCAATCTGTCAGTCTTTACTGTATTTCCATGTTGTACATTGATCCAAATTGAGTGTGATGAGAGAGAAATCATATCCTTAAGGAAGAAACGTAAAGTTTAAAAGATAGCAAGATCAGACAATGTGATATCTGGTTTTTTTTCCCAAATTAAAGGGAATAGTCCTTGAACTTTGTTCAAACTCCATGGCTCTTTCTCTGGATACAGATGGTATTCTCCATTGCAGATAGGCCCAAATTGTACCTGACTGTTGCTCTGATGGATGGAGCAAGTCCATCAAGGTTGAACATAACCCCCCATGTTGCTGTTAGGGTATATAGTGTTTTTCTGGTTCTGCTAAATATTATGATTTTTAAAGGACCTGTAGAGAGTTTTTTTTTTTTTAAAAAAGAGCATGGAGAGACCACTTTTCCTATGAAAAAGAAGTCAGACAAAGAAGCAGAAGAGGGCTTAACTTTATCCTGCCCAGTGGAAGTAGGGATACCTGGCAACGCACAGAGAATGCACCAGTGAGAAAAGGGGCTCCACAAGACCAGTGGAGGGCAGTCATTCTAGAAAGCAAACAAAAAGTATTTATTAAGATACTGATGCATTCCCAACACTATGCTAGACGCTGAAGATGACGTCACCAGAGACATCAACAGCCTGGCAATAACCAAGGACAAATTGATGCCCCACAAAGCTGTCCCAGCCACATAGATTGATATTTGATCCTTATTGGCTTGCCCCTACATGTGTGCATTTAGTCACATATGTTGCCCACATGCTTACCTTTCATGCATGCTGCCGCTATGTCCATTCTTTCCACTGTCTGTATTCAAAGTCTAAAGAAGCTTTTGTCAGCTGCAAATACATAACAAAGGGAGGAGTGTGGCTATGTAGGGAGGAAATAATGACCTAGACATTCAGTATTTCCACTGTCTGTATTTCCCCAAATTTACAGGGAAAAATGTTCTCTTGTTCCATGGCTTATTTTGTTGCTTCCTTAAATGGTTTTGCTTAGAACTTAGTGTGTCCTCTGCCTGACTAGAAAACATAAACATAGGGATGGGGACATCTGAGCTATTGCTTTGAGTTAATCTAAGACTTACCTGAGGCACACATGGGAATTGAAGGAATGCCTCAAAGAGCTACTCTGGATTAACATCAATCTACTTCCATTAAAGGTGGGTATCTTTATTATGTCATAAACCTTTTTGACTTTCTGATGTAGCCAATGCTCCCTTTTCTCAGGATGATTATTTGAAAGGTATAGTCCATGAAGTTTATCCAAGTTTATCCATTTATCTAGGTTTGTCCACTTAAGTTTATCCATGAACTTCAGTTTAAGAACCCTTGTAATAAAGGGAGTCTGTTATATCTATCTTTGTGTTACATCTTGAAGAAACGTCCATTGATTCTGTATCTCAGGTGAAATTTGGACAAGCATGAATTGGAGTGTTGAGGCTCAATTCTTTTTCTCATTCTCACCTTTCCTGTCTCCCCACCTTTCCTTTTGTCATCCTCCGTTAGCCCAAGATGAGAGATTCCTCATACATCACTCTTGGCTAAACTTCCTCCCTTCCTTCCAAGACAACTCAGATCTTACCTTGCCCATGAAGTCTTCTTTCTCTTTCCCTCCCTAGGTGAAAATGATCATTGTTGACTCCTCAGATTTCTCAAAACATTTTTTTTTAGATTTTTCAAGGTGATGGGGTTAAGTGGCTTGCCCAAGGTCACAATGCTAGGGAATCATTAAGTGTCTGAGGTCGGATTTGAATCCAGGTATTCATTCCTGACTCCAAGGCCAGTGCTCTTTCCACTGCGCTACCGAGCCACCTCTCAAAACATTGTGATTGGACTTTGCCTTTGTATCAGTTTCACTCTCTCATCTGTTATAATTTGTTGCTTATATGTTTTTATCCTTCTTTGAGTAGAAGCTCTTTGAGATTGGCATTTATGTTGCAGCTATCTCTAGATCTCCAACACTAACCATAAGTGCTGAATTATTTCTGGGAATGTGGTTTTGAATTCTGAATTTTCCAGATGACTTTCTCTAATCCTCCACTCATTTTATTAGTGGGTCACAGAGATTGAATCAAACTCAAATAATCCCCAAAGTACCTTTTCTAAACATGAACCGGACTTGAATCTGTGAATTTTCAACTTCCCTTATTTTGTGTTAATTCATAAGTTCATGCAGAGGAAAAATTATTCATTGTAGCATTTATTACTTAGCAGAACAAAGAAGGGTGCAGCAAAATTAAGGTAACAGATGAAGGGTAGAGCCAGGACAAAATATCTAAAGAGAGTAAATAGAGTTTGGGAATTGTATTAGTAATGAAAAGAAGGAAATAATTTTTATTTTATTTTTGAAAGGCTTAGTGGCACATTCTGTTTTTTTATACTATCATTTCCTAATACATCACTGCCCTCCTATCCTACAATAATCCCTTTAGCATCATTTTCATCTATATTTGACACCATCTGTGTCGAATTTTGATTTCCTTTATTTTTGTTCATTCATGTCTTCTGCTTTGTATTGAGATTTTTGCTGTCACACAAAGTATTACTATGGATTATATAGGATTTCTCTTTCTGATTTTGCCTCAAAGGACAAACGACAGTGGCAGCAACAATAGCGTATATTTGTATAGTATTGCAAAATTTATTCACGTCTACTACTTCTTCCTTTTTCCTTCCTCCTCTTCCTCTTCATCATCATCATCATCAGTAGCAGCAGCAGTAACAGCAGCAGCAGCTCTTCATTTCCCACTATCTATGTCTACAATAAATTCATAATTGGAGAATCTCATTATTTTGCAAGATCCAATAAGCTTTGATACTTACATCTCTTCAGTACTCTCTGTCCCTCTGATTGGAGGATGGAACTATAAATTCTTCAGCCTCCATTGAATCATGTAGCAAATTACCAGGTTTGTAGTAGGTGCTAAATAAATATTTGACTTTCAGTTACTAATAATAGATAGCATTTATACAGTGCGTTCAAGTTTCTTAAGCATTACACATATTTTAACTCATTTGATCTTCACAATGTTCCTATATGAGTCAGGTTCTACTCCCATTTTGCAGATGACAAAACTGCTTGTAGGGCAGAATTTCTTTAAAAAAATTTGTATATTAGGAGCAGCTAGGTGGTGCAGTGGATAGAGCACCGGCCCTGGAGTCAGGAGTACCTGAGTTCAAATCCAGCCTCAGACACTTCATAATAACCTAGCTGTGTGGCCATGGGCAAGCCCATTGCCTTGCCAAAAAATAAATAAATAAATAAATTAATTAATTAATTAATTAAAAAGTTTAAAAAATTGTATATTGAACCTCTAGGTGTATTGGAGTCAGTACCAACTGATTCATAGAAATCACAGCTTGATTAGTTGTATTGTTGATTGCAAATGAAGGAGAAAATGTGAATTTTCCACATTAACTTAAAAGTGTGTCCCACTTATAAGAGAGCCAATGGTTAGATGTTTACCATCACATCACTGGGCAGAATTTGAATTGAGATCTTCCTGATTCCTGCAACTCTCCAATATACCAACTAGGTGCTAATTTGAGGTATGAAGTAAAAGCAGAGTTTGCATTTGCATTTTTAAAGCATTTTCTTTTTCAGATGAGATTGAGACTAGACCTGTGATTTCATTGTAGGGAATTCCCTGGCTGAGGAAACTGCCTCTAGCAAGACAAGTCAGTACCTGCATAGAAATTTCTCAAATTAGAAAATTATTTGGGGCAGATTGAGGCTAACTGACTTACCCAGAGACACACAGGCATATCAGAAGCAGCACTCAAACTCAGGTCTTTTTGGCTTTGAGATCATTTCTTTAACTAGCCTCAATGCCAAATAGGCTTTTTTCTTTTCTTGTGATTGTTGATAATTTGCATTTCTTCTTACATATTGAATCAACTTCTATGTATGTAGCCTATCAGTGGTATTAGAAAGAAAGATTTCCTCCCTCCCATCAATGGTTTCCTTTTTTTATTTTAACTGCATTTATTTTATTCCTTCAAAGTATTTTCCCATATTATGTAACTAACCTTATCAATTTTCTTTTCATTTATGATCACCAATCTTGTTCTGTGATTCTCTGCCCTTTGTCTTCTATAAGATATCTTTTTTTCTCCTCTCTATTTTTAAAAAAATGATGTATTTTTTATATTTCGGCATTTTATTTTTATTTAAACCTTAATATGCTGCATTGTATAATGGAAGGAAATATTTCTAAGAAATATTTGCTATGAAGAAAGATTTTTAAAGAGTTTTAAATACTAAGAAGTCCAAAATAGCACAAGCTGATCAATATTTACCCTATGACCATTTTAAAAAATATCTCAAATTGCGGCCTCAAGTGTTTTCTTACAGCTTATCTAACAGCTGAAAAATGTGGCTGAAGATCACTCTCCTTCTATCAGGGTTCACTTACATAATTCATCCATTGTTTTCTTATGAATTTTCAGACAAATTTGTTAGCAATTTTCATGAACACATCCAAAAATGACACATTTTATTTTATGTTATTTTTTCAGACATGAGTTGAACTCAAACTGGATCAATCCTGATATGTTGCAAAAGTAATGAACTGTACTGATCAACTTATTATTTCATTTGTGTAAATGCCTTTTCTTTGAATTAAGTGTTTCTCCTGGCCTGTTATTGAAGAAAATGTAATGGTTATAAGTGAGGATATTCAAAGTACCTTGAAATAAGTCATTGTCATTGGGGAGAGAAGATGGCTGATATATTTTGGCTATGTCAATAGACACTTTATATGTCAATATGTTTAAACTACTCTGTTTGACACCTTTATTAAAAATATACCTAAAATAAATATTCATGGTTTCCTTTATCTCTCAATAAAAATATCTATTGACCTCCAAAAATAAGTAATGAACTATTTTGTTTGGACTTAAGAATATGCTCCCTTAGCCATGTTAGGCTCAATTTACTTAGTCAGTCAATAAATACGCATTAGACACCCAAGCACTGTGTTAAGTGCTGGGGATATAAGGAAAGGTAAAACACAGTTCTAATTCTCAAGGAATTCATAGATTAGAGAATGAGAATGAATGATCTCTAAGGGGATAAACAGCTCTGATAGTCTGTGAAGAAAGGGAATACTTTTATGTTTGAACTCAAATTCAATTAATTAATCAAAAAATTACTTGGTATGATTTCATGGTCATATTAAAGTGAGCTGTGTAGAGTATCATAAGGGACTTAGAGGAGTTGGCATGAAAGCACTTGGAGGTTCCAGGGCTATTGGTTAGAGAATACAATGACCCAATGAACCATAGCTCTGCATACCTGGAAAAGACCTCAGCAGCCAACTCATTCACACCAATTTGCACCTCCTTTAATTCCAATTCACTTGTAAGTCAAGACATCACCTTCCTGATGTCACTGGTCCTCTTCAAGAATGAAGGATAAACACCATTTGAATCCTCAACTGCAATCAATCATCTGCCTTCAATCTGAAGATCTCTGGTAAGGAATAAATTGCAGTCTCCCGAAGAAGTTCATTCCATTGTGGCATAGCTCTAATTATTAGCAATTTCCCCCTTATATTAAGCCTAAATTGGTTCCTTGCATCTGTGGGACTAAACAGAAAGACTGCAATTATTTTTTCAAGTTGATAGACTTTCAGGTTCTTGGAGATAACTTTCAAATCCTTGTTCGTACTTCACCCACTCTTTTCTTCTGCAGGCTAAACAAACCCAGATCCTTCAATTCATGCTCATAGGGCAAGTATTGAAAGTTCATCACAGTCCTGGATGCCTTTCTTTGTATGGTGTTTTTTTTTTTTTAGGTTTTTGCAAGGCAATGGGGTTAAGTGGCTTGCCCAATGCCACACAGTTAGGTCATTATTAAGTGTCTGAGGTTGGATTTGAACTCAGGTACTCCTGATTCCAGGGCCAGTGCTCTATCCACTGTGCCACCTAGCCACCCCCTCTCTGTATGTCTTACAAATTATACTTCACAGTATTAGGCTGAAATCAGATTTGTGATCTCATAAATTTGAGTTTTCTCTCTAATGTTAAACAAGAAGGGAAAGGAACAAATATTTATTAAAAACCTAATATATCCCAGGCATTATGCCAAATTCTGTATAAGTATTGTCTCATTTGATTCTCAAAATCACCCTTAAAGGTAAAGTGCTATTATTAGGGCAACTGATTATTATTATTATTATTAATTTTATAGTTGAAGAAACTGAGGCAGACAGAGGTTAAATAATTTATTTTGCTTTGCTTTTTGATTTTTGCAAGGTAGTGGGGTTAAATGACTTGTCCAAAGTCACACAGCTAGTAAGTATCATGTGTCTGAGTTTAGATTTGAACTCAGATCCTCCTGATTCCAGAGCCAGTGCTCTATTCACTGTTCCACCTAACTATCCCAAAGTTAAGTGATTTATCCAAAGTCACACAGCTAATAAATATTAGAGACTGAATTAGAACTCAGGTCTTTCTAACTCTAGACCCAAAGCTCTATCTATATAGCTGCCTCTGTCTTCAATGAGAAGAGATTACAGTTTGTCCATGCTTGCCTATTCCCTTTGATGTCCATATCCTTCTGTAAGTTCCCCCTTCACCCCTTCTTGCTCTCTACTTAAAATGCAAGGAAACTTCTTTGCTTTTTCTTAACATTGAGAGGGTTCCTGTACAGGAAAATTGTGACCATCTATCAGCATACCTTGTCTTCTTTATTTTTTAATTTTCTTCAGTATTCTTCATTGATGATACACTGAAGTGTCATCATATCCACCAGGTGCCTCGCCATTGCTTTCTGTGAGATCTTCAATATTAATGCTTTGGAAATGGTTATAGTCTATGTCTTAATCTACATAAACTCATATATGGATATGTATGTTTAAAAAGATGAATTTTTGTTTCCATGGGAAGCTTGGAATCTAAATAAATTTTGTATCTTCCTGAGGCAGTCTAGACTGTTCTCCTGTCAATCTAGATTTTATTTAGATAGGTTGTCCACACAAATGTATTTTAAATTTGGGCAATAGACATTCTTCATCCACTTGGTCTTTCTGTGTGGTTGGTTGAATGGTCAGACAAAACGCTTGAGTGGTTACAAATCTTTTCATTAAACTGACTTTTATATAGAATCTTTAAGCTAAAAGTTGCTTTACACATATGAATTCATTTAAGCCAGAAAATAACATTCTAAAATAGATACCAACTTATCAATAACTTTGCAAAAATGTGACTTGGAGATAACTTTATTTCCTAAAAAACCCCAACTTATTTATAATAATAATATAGTTTTTTAGATCACTTTATATATATTATGTTTTAAAAAATTATTTGTGACAATGGGGTAAGTGACTTGCCCAAAGTCACACAGCTAGGCAATTATTAAGCATCTGAGGCTGGATTTGAACTCAGGTACTCCTGATTTCAGGGCCGATGCTCTATCCACTATACCACCTAGCTGCCCTATATACTACTTTTTGATTCTTGCAATAACTTTAGAACATAAAACTATTATTAGTAAATTTTACTTGTGGAAAAAAAACTAGGTGTTGAGAGAGATCTAATGGCTTGTCTGGGATCATACAGATAATAAATATTTGAGACTGGATTTGAACTCACTTCTTCCTTATTCTAACACTGTCTACTCTACCACTACTCTACTGCTTTATAAGGAAAACAATCTCACAATTCCAGTATAAATTGAACTGTGTCTCAAGATAATAAAGATGAAAAGCAATGTGGCCAATTTATTGGCTCTAGAGTCAGAGAAGACCAGTGGGAATCCTTGCATTCCTTCTTTTGTATCTCTAGAATGGGAAGATCAAGACCACTCCCTTCATGTTATCCTTGGAATAGTAGCTCCCATTTCTGTAGAGAATTAAGTTCTATAAGGTGCTTTTCTCCCAACAATCTTGTGAGCTTGGCAGTATTATCCCCCTAGTTTTATAAATTAGGAAACTGATGTTCAAATGTATCATAGTTGATCTCTAAGCTCCTAAGTCTGAATCTGTCTTCAGGACTGTGTTTTGCCTCTGTGTCAGTATGGTTATAAAATTCTATGTAGCATTTGAGGAATTTAGTTATCATGTAGATATAGATAGAACATTTGTTTCTGCAGATATAATCTTGCCTGGTTTGGTGATTAGAGCATTAGTCTATCTTTATGAAGTAGCTTAAAATGAGTCCATAATGAAATGAAACAGATCCTTTTAATCTTCCTCTTCAGATTTGTTTGGTAACCTTCAATGATTAATTTTTATAATTAAAGGAAATGGAGTTTATTCTGCAAAATCATCATTAACTCCCAGGCTAGTAGAAATCCTCAATTTTGTATTAAACCTTTTGACCCAGTTTAATGGAAAATACTCCCTAATTTCCTGAAATAACCTCAGGAAGAAATTTATCTTGGACATCAATATGTCAGTCACCATATTGGCCCAACTTTTTATTTTTATTTTATTTTTTCTATTACATATAAAAATAGTTTTCAAAATTCATGTTTTGGAAAGATTTTGAATTCCACATTTTTCTACTTCCCTCCCTTCCCAGGACAATGAATAATCTGATACAAGTTATATATGTATAGTGATGTTCCACATATTTCTATATTAATTATGTTGTAAAAGAGGAATCAGAACAAAAGGAAAATCACAAGAAAGATAAAAACATAAAACAAAAATTTAAAAAGAGAAAATAGCATGCTTTGGGCTGCATTCAGATTTCATAGTTGCTTCTCTGACTGTGGATGGCATTTTCCATCACAAGTCTTTCAGAATTATCTATGTTCATTGTACTGTTGAGAAGAGCAAGCCCACCATAGCTGATCATCATACAATGCCAGCACTTTTATTTTTAAACACTTTTTTTTAAAGATTTTTTCAAGGCAATGGGGTTAAGTGGCTTGCCCAAGGACACATGGCTAGGTAATTATTAAGTGTCTGAGGTTGGATTTGAACCCAGGTACTCCTGACTCCAAGGCTGGTGCTCTATTCATTGCGCCACCTAGCTGCCCTTTAAACACTTTTTTGAGACTGGGTTTCCTTATCTTGACCAGACTGGAAGTGCAGTGGTCTTTTACAGACCCAATTCCAATGATCATCAGTTTATCCAACATAGGTTGTTTTGTCTCTTCACAGACAACCTAGTTTCCTTGTGCTTTATGGGAGAACCATGTTAGTGAGGCCACTTGATTAGCTTTAATCTCTTATAATTCAAAACTCCCAGACTCAAGAAATCTGCCAACCTCAGTCTCCTCCAATCACAGGGATTATTGGTATGAGCCATCAATCCAATATTAAATATCTTATTGAAATATTGACAGAAAAATAATCACTACCCCCCATAATGAAGTCCTGCTTGTAACAAAGACAAAGTAAAGCAAAAGTAACGGATGCCTCACATAGTATATGCAGCATTCTACATCCTTAGTCCACAGCTTACCTGCTCCTAGGTGGGAAACATGGCTCTTCCCAGTCTTTTGAAACCAACACTTCCTTCTTTCCATTCTCCCTCTCTCATTCCCTCCCTCCCTCCTTCCTTCATCTTTCCTTCCTTCCTTCCTTCCTTCCTCTCTTCCTCCTTCCTTCCCTTCCCTCTCCTTCCTTCCTTCCTTCCTTCCTCCCTCCCTTCCTTCCTTTTTAGTAATATAGGGAATTTGTGGTGAGGAAAGCTCTCCTACCGAAGCAGAACAGCAGGTGTGCTGTAACTTAGAGCATTATAGAATTGGTGGGAGGAGTGAGGGGACACAGTGGGGAGATGGGGGTGGTGGTGGGGGGAGTAAAAGACTTGATGCTTTGTCCACAGTTACACAAACAGTATGTGTCAGAGGCAGGTCTTAAGCATGGCTCTTAATTCCCCACCTCCACCCCCCCAACTACAACACAATGCTTCTTCTGTTTATATTCTTTGACTTCTTATTTACTGGACAGTGATTCTGCTATTGTGTTTGCATCCACCACCAGGGCTTCCCCCCATAGAATGCCCCCTTGTCTCTTGTCACATGTCCCTAACGTGTGAGAAGAATCAAATGGTTACTCACCATGCTGGAAGAATAGGCCAATCAAAAATTCTGAAATTTGAAAATAATCCAAATAATTCTATCTGGATGTAGTTTAATTGCTATTTGAAACTGGAACACTTTGCTCTATAAACATTGCCATAGCTCTACACTGGTGTGATTTCAAAACCTGGGCAACAAAAGAAAATATTTGCTCCCATCATGTTGTTTGCCTGACCTGCTGGCATGACATATTTCTACTTGAGACCTGTCCTTCTAACATTGACTTTAGAAAAATGTCAGTTCAATAGCTTATGTCTTTGATAACTTACAGGAAGAAAGGCAGTGGCTCTTAAAAAGTGATTTGCTTATATAGTACATATTCCAGGGACCCTCAAAGACTCTGGGCTCAATTCTTGAGATTGAGTTAATTTCTCTCTACCTTATTTCCTCCCCCCCTACCAAAAATAAATTGAAGAAATTTTCCCAAATAGATCCTAGTAAAAATTCATGTCAAATTTTCCATAAATATTGGTAGTAAGATCCTGAATTCCTGTACAAGCATTTAGTGTTCAATATGGTTATTTCATATGGGAAAGATTTATTTCATTCACAGAAAAACTGCCCAAGATCCTAGGGACATTTTATCATAGCTAGTGAACTTTCAATAAGAGCACTGGCCCTTGAATCAGGAAGACCTGGGTTCAAATGTGACCTCAGATGCTGACTAACTGAAATTCCTTAGGCTAGACACTTAACCACTGTGTCTTATTTTTTTCATCTATAAAATGGAGATAAGAATAGCTTCAACCTCTCAGGGTTATTGTGAGGATCAAATAAGACTATTTATAAAGCACTTTGCAAATCTTAAAATGTTATATAAATCGTCGTTGTCATCATCATCATCATCATCATCATCATCATCATCATCATCATCATCATCACCTTCCTGGAGCCCATGAATAAACAGAGATAAAGCTCATCAGCTTCTAAAGGAATGGATTGAACCTGTGGGCCCTGCCTGGGCAATCCTTTCTCAATCTAGTGAATACCTTTTCCCCCTGGAATCTTACTTGTTTTCCCCAAGATCTATACTTTCCTGTGATTCCAACTCTTGCTCCGGCAATGCAAGTGTACATTGAATCTGCCATCTTTTTAAATTTGAAATTATAATATCTCTTTCATTTATCCACTTTGTTCTTGAAGGGAGATGTTGCATGAGAAATTTGCGAATGATCGTCTTTAATTTTTTTTGCCATGATGCAATTATGTATCAAGAAATCATTTTCCCTCCAAAACAAGAGATGTTAATGTTTCTTTTTCTTAGGAACCCCTTGACCATTCCAGAGAAGTATGTGAATCCCTCCTGGGAATTATATTTTTAAATACAAAAAATAAAAAAAAACATTTTTTCCCACACAAGTTTGCAGATCCCCTAATTTCTATCTATATATGCTTTGAGGGACTATGGATTCCAGGTTGAATATGGATTCCTGCTTTAGAAAGTCTTCTGCTTGAACTCTTATCCTCTAAAATACTCATATTTGGGAATACTCATGAATCTACTTCCAAAGCTGGTGCTGCCCAGGAAAATCTCCTTTCTTTGATTAGATGCTGGGGTTCTGCTGATTAGGAAATTAATGGGAATTTGGGTTTTGTTTGTAATTTCATTGAACTCTCTTAGACTGAATTTATATCAGTGTCATGAGCTTCTTCTTTGAGACAATATTACTGTTTTTGGATGGGAGGATGGAAGAGGAGTGAGAAATGTTCTCCACTTCACTCCTTTGCTAAAAATCAAAGGGGGGAAGGGAGAAGGGGAACAGGAGGGATAAATGAGGTGAGACAGAGAGAGACAAAGCAAAAGGAAGGAGACACACAGAGATAGAAAAAGAGAGAAATTGAGGTACCTTATTCTAAGACAGCAGTCATAAAAAGGAAGGCAGCGCTAATTTCTGAAACCTGAAAAAAGCAATACCAGTGGTCACACTCATCAGGTTCACCTACTGTTTTTGTACTTAACAATAACTGAATTTGTATAGCATTTTAAAGCTTGTAAAACATTTTATAGGTTTACTGGTATTGTATATATACCCTAATGACCCTGTGAGTTTAGTGGTACCACTGACTTATCCCAATTTTTTAGATAATACAATTGGAATAATGAAGCTCAGAGGAGTTAAGCAATTGCTGAGAATTACTCAGGGTTAATGCATGTCAAAGGTGTGATTAAAACCAACTCATCTAATTCTTTCTGATTTTAGTGATCTTTCTACTCTGTCATGAGACACGGCTTCCTTGACTCTGGTTTGTTTAATTTGGTAAGCTAAACAGAACAATATGGACATTTTAAGTCCTATTAATTTAATTGAATAAATTTTATTGAAACAATTTCTATGAGAATTTAGTTTTACTATGAGTAATCTTTGCCCCACATCTCTTTGAACTGAGTGATTCTTTCCCCTAAAATTTGCTAACAGAGAGCCTGGTAGTCGATAGACAACTAATATTTTTTGATATATTGAGACAGAATCAGAACTAGCATTGAGCAGCTGAGGTTTTGCCACAGGCATTGGTATCTAGGGAAATCCACTTCCTGCCTCTAGCAGAGTGAAGATAGCTCAACCAATTTGTTCCCTCTCCTATCTCATGGACTGCCACTCCCAGGCTTTTCCCAGACATTCCCAGACATCCCCACTAGGCTGACTACCTCCAATGAATTGTCTTGGAGACTCAAACCACATGGGGCATCATGAGTGAAGATAGCACTCTTATTCCTACAGTAAATTCTGCCCCAAGTCTTCTACAATACCCATGCTCTTTTGACCTTCTTTCCCACTTCTCTTCTAGAAACCTCCTCTACAGCTAACAATAGAGGAGGAAGTTCTTAACAATTCCTCTTCATTCTCTTTTTCTCAGATTCTTTCCATGTTTGCTCATTGTTTCATTTCTTATTCTAGCCAACAGTCTTGCTGCCATAGAGACTTTAGCTCTGGGATTCTATCATCCTGGTTGGCATATGCTGTTCTCAGATCACGACTTCTGACTGGTACCACCAGGGCAAATATGGAGTTAGGGAAGCTGGACCCATCTGAATCTGTGTTGTATCTGCCAATGTTAAAGAAATGTCCTTTAGTTCATTCTATGAAGGTATTATTTCATTCTAATGTCAAATCTGAGCTATCAGATTGGCTATCAGGCCAAGGCTAGAACATTTGATATTAGTCAACAGGATTGGATTAGATTGACTTTGTGACTGACCTCATTCATTCACCTCTCTGTTAAGAGGTGGTGGCGCACTTGATCAATCATGAAGATTATCTGATCATTGCATCGATCAGTTTCCCATCCCCCGCTTTAAAAATTTGTATTGAAGACAATAGGATTAGGTGACTTACCCAAGGTCACACAACTAGGCAATTATTAAGTGTCTTAGGCTGGTTTTGAGCTCAAGTCCTCCTGACTCCAGGGCTGGTGCTCTATCCACTGTGCCACCTAGCTGTCCCTCATCCCCTTTTTTATAAAGAAAAAGAGGATGGTAAAAGAAAAAGATGTGTTAATTTCAATCTAATTTTGCTTTTCTATCTCTTTTCTTTTGCTCCCTCAGAGCTGAAGCACATGTTCTTATCCTTTCTATCCTTTTAAAAACCTCTTGATTATCTACTCTTCTAGGTTAAGGTTTTGCTTAGGATGAATTCCTCCCTTAATCTATCCTCCTTCATATTCTTCCCATATTTTCTCCTATTTCCCTTTCAAGTAAAATATTTTGAAATTCATTTTTTTTTATAAGAGAAACCAAGGTCCTCTTTTAAAGGACTAGTGACTTGCTTATAGTCATACCCAAAGTAGAATTGAGATTCAAACCCAAGTCTTCTGACTCCAGAATCAGTGTTCTTTCTATTTTATAGCACTACCTCTACTCTCTACCTATTGTATTACTAGTGAAGGGAATTCTAATTTGGTGAGATTTGAACTGGTTAACCTCCAGCTAGGGTCAATTTTATCTCCTATATCTATGATTCTGATTCAAGTTGACTAAGAGAGATGTGGATAGGGACATAGTTATGGACAAGCACTGATACCAATACAGATGTAGACAAGAAGATGGACATGGACGAGGACATAGAAGCAGACAGTCACAGCCATAGCCACAGATACAGAGAGAGGATATTGACATATTTATAGATGATATAATTATAGACATAATTCTGTCAAATATCTACATCTTGTTTATCTACTGGAATAGACCTAGCCTCTAACCTGTGGGTGGCCAGAGCCAAACAGAGAGAGCAGATCAGGAAACAAACAGAAGTTTAATTAATCTCAAAGTGAGGGAAACAGTTTATAAGCAAAGACATATGGCAAGAGGCCCACCCCAATGGGAAGGACCTGAAGCAGTATGAGATCACAACACTTGACACAGTGAACTGTGGCCATGACAATGTGGGGTACAGCAACAATAAGACAAGTTTGACTAATGTTTGGACTTGATGATGGAATATAGGTACTACAGGGGCTTATCCAAGAGATCACTTGATGCTGATATGAAACATTTCTTAGATTTTTGCTGTGGCTGAGATCATCCAGAGTAAAAAGGATTATTGTTATTTCAAATTCAAGGAACAGCCTGCTTCCTGACTCTTAGCTCTGGAAAACAGGGTGTCTCCTAATATCTTGACACTTTTTGAGTGGTAACTAATGTGGGACAAATAGGGCTTTCCTCAAGGATGCCAACACTCAGTAAGGTTTATTTTCTCTCTTACCTGATCTGATCACTTCCTTATACCTTGTGGTTCTTTTCTAATGCATGGAAACATGGATCCTAGATCACTGCCTTTTTGGTTCAGTTATCCTGGAATCCCAAGGGAGGAAGAAAAGGAAAGAGCATTGTCTCTCCCAAACCTGGGACCAAAGCCTGGGGACCTAACCAAACTCAATCTTGGAAGGATTGGGCCATATAATAGACTGTTCTCAATTGCTATGCCTGGGCCCCTCTCTCTCCTTAACAGTTTTTATTCCAGGTGAAAGAATTCCTAATTATGACTCTGATACAAATGAATTATATAATTGTGTAAAGTGAATAATTGTACTCTTTGGTTTCCCATGGTTATGACTTGGACGTCAAATCAATTTTAAATCTAAATTTGTCTGTTACATTTTAGAAATTATAGTGACATTTGGGTAGCTTATGGCCAATAGCTGCAGTTATATTGAGTTCGGGTTATTTTTGAAGGATTGCTAATCACTTTGATGCTTCACTTTTCACTAAGTCATCTGAATTTTTCTTTAAAAACAATTTAGCATTTTTTTCATTCTTCAGAGTCACATTTTAGAATATGCATGACAGAGGGATAAAAATATGTGGGTGATGTTGTCAAGGCTAAGCTCTAAGAAAATCTAATGTAAGGAAATCCAAACTTAGGAAAAAGATAAATCACAGAATCACAGGAATTCAGAGTTACAAGGAACCTCAGGAACTAACTAGTCCAACCTGTCTTGAACAAGCATCCCCTCTATAATATACATCATAATTAATCACCCAGTCTTTCCTTGATGGCTTCCACTGAGGCTTCCACGTCTCCTCATTCTGGTGCTGAAGAGTTCTGAAAGTTTGGAAGTATTTGATGATGTCAAGTCTAAATTTGCTCCTTTGCCAATTCTCCCCATTATGCTGAGTTTTTACCTTCTGTAGATATGGAGAACAAGGGCATTTCCTCTTCTCATAACAGTGTTTCAGATATGTGAAGAAAGCCTGTGTGTCCCTGCTGTGTCTTCTGAGAGCTAAATAGATCCTTTAAGGGATCCTTATATGACATGAACTCCAGACTCTTCACCATTCTGGTTGCCTTGTCTGGATATTCTCCAATAATCAATGTCTTTAGACACCCTAGAAGTGAACACAGCATTTCAGATGAGGCACAATGAACCACAGGACTATCCCTTCCTTTGTCCCTCTTAATAAAACCCATTCATTTTTGGATCTATTAATTTTTTTTGGTGGGGAATGCTATAATACATGGCTGATGTATATTGAACTTGTAGACCACTGAACCCCCAGATCTTTTTTTCAGAACAACACATGTGTCCCCTAACTTGTACTTATGAGGGTGATTTTTTGTACCAACTACAAAGCTTTATATTTTTTCCTGTTGAATTTCATTTTATTAGATTCACTCTAATACTTTCCTCTATCAAGATCATTTTGGATGGATCCTGACTCTGTTATCCAGTATGTATCTCCTACCCCATTTGTGTATTTTTAAAATTTGATGGGAATACTATGGATGTTTTATATAAATCATTGAAAAATATGTTAAATATCACAGGTTCAAACACAGATCTCTGAGGTACTAAACTGAGCCACTAATGATTATTCTTAGAGTCTAGTTATTCAACTAGGTCTGCATCCAACCAACTGAATTATTGTCTAATCTTTTATTAGCTCCAGACTTCTCTTCAAAAATATTATAAGATAGAGCAGCTAGGTGGTGCAGTGGATAGAGCACCAGTCCTGGAGTCAGGAGGACCTGAGTTCAAATCTGTCTTCAGACACTTAAAAATTGCCTAGTTGCGTGACCTTGGGCAAATCACCTAAACCCATTGCCTTAAATAAACTTTTTTAAAAAAAAGAATAGTATAAGATACTTTATCAAAAGCTTTGCTAAAATCTAGATAAATTCTTTCTGTAGCATTACCTTTATCTACTAGTCTACAAGTCCCATCACAAAAAATAAGGAAACAAGAAGAATCTAGAATGGCCTGTTCTTGATGAAGTCAAGTCAACTCTTTGTAATCTCCCATTCCTTTCTAGACATTGGCCAACCATCGTTTTAGTGTTTGATTTTATAATTTTCCTAGAAATCAAAGTCAAGTACCAAGACCTAGACTTTGTTGATTCCACTCCCTTCCCCTTTTTGGAAATTGGGACATTTGTCCTTCTCCAGTCTTGTCTACCACTTTCATTTTCCATGATCCATATATTCCTGACAGTGACTCAGCAATGATGTCCTCCAGAGATTTCAGGACCAAGGATAGAGTTGATCTGGGTCAAGTCACTTGACTTCATCAAGTACATCTGGGTGTTCCTTTAATATCTCCTTACTGGACTTAAGTAAGTTCATTTTACTTTGAAGAGAAAAAAGAAGATACAATAATAATTGGGCAACACTTTATTAACAGGATTCTGGTTCTATCACTCAGGAACTATGTGATTATATGATCTAACCTCTTGGCCCTACAGGTTCCCTTCTGTAAAATGGGAGTAATGATTTTCTACTAGACTCTAAGCATAGTGAGGATAGTGATTATTTTATTTAGCCTCAGTATCTCCCCTAGTATCTGGTATAATATAATGTACATAGTAAGTGTTATTGAAAAGTATAATGTAAGTCAAGGAAAAAATGATTAAATTTAAATATTTAATTACATAATTTTTTCTTGGGATATGTCTAATATACAATATAAGGGAAATTCATCTCATAGGACTCTATCAGATGTCTAGTGTTTAGGCAAGGGGCTTTTTCTGCTTTCTAATTTTTTAGCCTTAGTGCAAACTATTTGAGAACAATTACCCCCCCCCAAATTCTTATTTGTCCTTATATATCTTTCACTTGCTACAGTGTTTTACATATTGTAGATGCTTAATAAATATTGATCAAGAATTAAATAAATAAAGTAAGAATGTGGGAGTTTGAGTTAAGAAACCTAGCTTTCTAGGCTAGCCTCTACCTCTTCTTTCTTGCTTAACTTTGGTCACATTATCTTTCTAGGCCTCAGTTTCCTCATTTGTAAAATGAGAAAAGTTAGATTAGATGATCTCTACATTCAACATCTTGAGGTTCTGCAAATCTTTCATAAAAGATCCAGGGTTTTATTTCTTTGTTGATCAGGAAAGAAAGTATGGATTACTAAAATCCAAACATAAAATAAAGATAAAAATGTCATCCTAAAATCTTTGTTGATAAAATTTGATTTTGAACTGGAAAATTTTTTTTAAACTGTATTGATAATTTTTACTTTCACGACACTTTCATATTCAAATGTATCCCTCTCCCAGTTCTCTTTTAAGAAGTCATTCCTCTTTTCAAATTTTAAAAAAAGGAGGGAAAAGAAGCAATTGAGTAAAACTAGCAAACTCTCAGCTAAATCTGCCAGGATATAAAATACTTCACATCCGTTTTTTACAAAGGATTAGGAATCTGAATTTTCTCAATTCTTCTTTGGGGTCAAATTGAATAAAAATAGTCATATACCATTTAGTTTCTTGTTTTTTCTTTTCCTTCCTCCCTTTTTATTTTTCTTTCTTTCTTTCTTTCCTTCTTTCTTTCTTTCTTTCTTTCTTTCTTTCTTTCTTTCTTTCTTTCTTTCTTTCTTTCTTTCTTTTCTCTCATCCTTTTTCCTTTCTTTCCCCCTTCTCCCCTCCCTCTCTTTCTTCCTTCCCTTCATCCTTTTATTCCTCTATCCCTCTCTTCCTTCTCTTCTCCCTTTATCCCTCGCTCAATCTTTTCCTCCTTTCTTCCTCCCTCACTTTCAGTTGCTATAGTTGTTCATTTAAGAAACACATAGATAATAAAATAGGAAGAACAAAACAGAGGTTCATAGATTTAGAACTGAAAGGGAACTTGCCGCTATCCAGACCAATCTCTTTCAACACATGGGATTCTTTTATTGACGATAAATGTGAAAGAACAACCCAACTAAATAAAGACTATCAGCCCAAATGACTGACATATATATATATATATATATATATATATATATATATATATATATATATATATATATATATATTGAGCTTCATATTGTGAAAGGGAAACTGGAAGAAGGCAAGCAGGACTAGGAGAGCTTTATGAAAAGAAGACTTGAGGAGGGATGATGGGTTAGCTAAATAAATACTATCTTAACCCAACTGGCTAAGCTGTTGGACCTCATATTGTGGAAAGAAGACTGAAAACCTAGAGTTAATGTGGAGGAAGACATCTAGGATCAGGAGAATTGTATGAAAAGAACACTTAAGGAAGGATGGTGTGTCAGTATTTTGAGTGGTCATCCTGTGGAAGAGGGATTAGTCTTATTTTACTTGGCTCTAGAAGCTAAACTAGAAACAATGGTTAGAAATTACAGAGACATAAACTTAATAAATGTGGGAAATTTCTAATGATCAGAATTATCCATTATTATTCCATCACAAAGTAGAATAGTCTTTCCAAATACAGGGGTTCACCTTTCTTGATTTCTTGGAGATGTTGATAAAAAAGGAAGGGGCATTCACATGTAGGGTTAGACTAGATGATCCTCAAGGTCCTTTTTAATTGGGAGATTCTGTACTTCTATAAACCAGATTTTATGTTCAATTTCTTTTGCTTCATAAATTCCTCCTTGCAGATGGATATGATAATAAATCTTAGTCATTTCCTGTTGTCCTGTTGTCTCCATCTGCCTCCATAGTTCTAGTTGTTGGGAGAATGAGTAATCTCCATCATGCTCTTACTCAGCATGTAAGAGTGAGTGGAAAGCGAATTAGTGTTTGGAAAGTAGGAGGAGAAGCTGGAGTGAAGAGGCTTATAAGTGGTGGTTGATTTAATGATTTGATAGTAAAATGGGAGGGACGCGCCATGGCATTGTTGAGACTAACAAGTCAATTTCCTATGTCCTGGCTAGTTGGATGAAAATAAGAGTTCTCATCCAGCTTCATGAGGGTTTGGGGAAAGTGATGTGAAGGGAAAACAAAGCACAGAGGGAACAAGGACATGAAAATATGCCCTAAAAATTGACAGGATTTAGGATATGATGAATTCATAAAGGAAGAAGTTGAACTGTGAAATATACTCATTGACAACCATAACATTGCCATCCCACACCTCAACCTGGTTCTTTACTTCTCGAATGCTAAGGCAGTTATAGAGTTATAAATTTAGAGCTAGAAGGGACCATAGAGGTTGTTTGGTCTAACTCCCTTATTTTATAAATGAATAAACTGAGACTTAAAGAGAAGCAGCTAGATGACTCAGTGGACAGAGTTCTGGGTCTGGAATCAGGAAGCCCTGAGTTCAGATTTAGTGTCAGACATTCACTAGTGTCCTGGGCGAGACCTTGTTTACCTTAATTCGCCAGAGAAGGAAATGACAAGCCATTCCATTCTCTTTGCCAAGAGACCCCATGGGTAGGATGGTTCATGGGGGCCAATAAGAGTTGGACAGGATTGAGTGACTGAAAAGCAACAGCCAACTGAGGCTCAGAAGAATGAATTGCCTTGCTGAGGGTCACCCAGTTAAGTATCAGATGCAAGATTGAAATATAGGTCTTCCTGACTACATGTCGCACACTATTTACCACAATATCTCTTAAGGAGCTTGTCTGTTTCCTCACAAATTTATAAAAATATATGTTCTTTATATTTAATTAATCAATTTCCTCTTAGCCCCTCATACCAGTTTATAAAATAAAATAGAGAAATCCTTTTTCTCATAAGCTTTTCTCTTCTCTTTCTTACATGAAATCCTCTAGTTTCATGGGTTTACATGAACATCAATGTTAGTGCCTATGTAATTTATTAACAATGTAACCCCCCAAAATACAGAGATATACTTAAATATTTCATCAGGGCATAGCTACAGATCCTTCTATCTATCGTAACTGCTGAATCCACAGTCACAAAATGAAGTCATAGTAAAATTACTGGTTGTCTTAAATAATTTGCAAACCACCGGAATGATGCTCAGCTTCCCTTTGAATGAATGAATGAACATCTGAACAATTGGAGCTTATTGATTACTAATTGACAAATTATTGAATTAATCCCAAGAATGATTTAATAAACAGACTGTTGGAAGTATAATCAAGAAGGATGACTTAAATTTTTATTTATAGCACTTAAAAAAGTTTAACCTTGGTCTTAACTTCATCTCCATGGGTCTCTGTTCATAAAGTTTATTAGGTTTGAACTTGATGATTTTGAGGGGGCTTCAAATATATGATTCTAGCTTCCTTATTATTGTCACCCTTCCCTTATCCAACCTATTATCAAGGCCTGTTGATTTTTCCTTTGTAACATCTCTGGGTTATGTTCCTTTTTCTCCTTTGACACCACCACTCTCATCTCCTCCCACTGGCAATCATCTACTGGTTGGTTCATCTGAAACAAGTCTTCACCCACTAATCTGTTCCCCACAGAGTTGTCAAATTTGATCATGTCACTCCCCTTACTTAACAAATTCCAGTAGATCCCTATCACCTATAGGATCAAATATAAAATTATTTGTCAGGGGATCAAAACCCTTTAAAACTGGCCCCCTTCCTATGTTTCCAATTTTCTTATATGTTACATCTTCTCTCTCTCATATGTTCTGCTTTTCCTCAAAAAATAATGTTCCATCACACTGTTCTAGAGATTTTCATTGGCTGTCCATTACTGGAATGCTCTCTTTAAGCATCTTTACTTTCTTTCTTCATTGGCCTCCTTTAAGACCTGGCTAAAATCCCATCTTCTATAAGAAGCCTTTCCTGATCCCCCTTAATTCTAATACTTTCTCTTTGTTGATATGGCTGTTGTTCCTGTCATTATCCTGTTTATATATATATCCTTTGTATGTTGTTTCCCCCATTATACCATGGGCTCCTTCTGAGCAAGTGTTATTTTTTGCCTTTTTTTTGAACCCCGAACTTAACACAATTCTGGAGACAATAAATAAGTATTCGACAACTATTTTTTTGAGTGATTCTGTAATCTCTTAGTGTTAAAATAAGACTAATTATTAATCAAGGACTTGTCATTTCATCAATGTGTGAACTCTTTCTACTATCTTGGATTACAATCTATCTGTGTAAAATATAATCTGGCCAGAGGCTCAGGGAGATTGAGGGATTTGTCCACAGTCACATAGCTGGAAAAGGTTAGAATCAGGATTTGAATCTGAAACATCCTGACTTAATATCCCAAACTCCATTTGTGTTACTTCTCCTAAAATCCCTAAAAGAACAGTAAGGCCATTTAAGTGTTGTATTTATGGTGAAAAATAATTATCTTCTCCACTCTTCCCACTCCCCAATCAATCAAATAATGGAGGGCAAACAACCTCAGAGAATCTTATTGAGATTTGGCTTAAAAGAGGCTGAAGAGTGCTCATTAATCTCAATAATAATACTTGTGAGCAAGCTATCTAGGCCTGTCAAATCAACATGGGGCGGTAGGTATAGAGATTGAGAGTCAGGAATCAATCAGTCAATTGACAAGTCCCTATTAACAGCTTCTTATATGCCAGGGCACTCTGTTAAATGCTTAAAGGTCTGGGTTCAGGTCTACCTCTAAGCCTTACTGCTCTATGACCTTATTTGTTTCTGACTTGCAGACAACCCTCTAAAACTAATTTACAGACTATATAGTTCTGTTATAGGGGAAGTTAGTGCTTCTGACTCTTAACTAGCTGGGAAACCAGTGTGTGAATTCTTTCCACTACCTCAGAACACAGTCTATCTATATGGTCTAGTCTTATAGAATGACCAGAGGCTCAGGGAGATTAAGGGACTAGTCCATAGTCACTCAGCTAGAAGGAGTCACACTTAAATTCTCTGAACTTCAGAAAAATCTCAAAACCATAAGTTATAGAAAAATTATAAATCCTGCTTCTAAAACTTACTAGTCATGAACTTGGAGGTCTCAGTTTCCTTATCTGTAAAAAAAATGATAATATCGATAGCACTTGTTTCACAGATTAGTCAGAAGGTTAAAATGAAATAATTTATGTGAAGAGTGCTTTGATGACTTTCAAACCTTGGAGAGGTCAGATACTGTCATTAGAATCAGATTTCTTCCCAGTAAAAATATTTTTTCAAAATATTGCTCTCTTTATTTTTGCAGCCTCTTCATTTCCAAACCTACTATCTCTTTCATCCACTGAGCCATCCCTTGGGATGAAGAATACAAAAGAAAGAATAAAAAAAAATCGGTTCAGCAAACCAATCAGTGGAATAGCCAGTTAGTCTGAGAATATATGTCCTATTCCATACTGTAATCTTCCACCTCTTTAAAGATGTAAGGGATGAACAGCTCTCAGTTGTTCTTTAACGTTAGTTAAAATCAAGTGAACTATTCTAATACAAGAGGAGATCCTTTCCTGTCAAAGGAGAGGAAAATTTTCAGGTAAATAGTAGAGAAGTTAAGCATTCCTTAACCAAAGATCCAAATGCCTACAGAGTAAAATATTTTTAAATGATTCCTTATCCTTCATCACTGTTAATGGGAAACATTCCAGCTTGTCCCACGTACTCCCATCATGTACAGAATAAAAGGGAGAGTACATGTCTTTTTTTCTAATTTTCAATGTTCTGGAATATGTTCTTTCCCAGTCTTTTACTGTAACCAAAAGCTTTTTTCTCTCTCTCTAAAAATACCCTTTTTTAAAGAGCAAAATAAACCTGCCTCTATGTACTAGCTGTTTAAATTTTTGTCCTATTTTGACTGAACTCCATGTGCAATAACTCATTCTGCATACAATTAAATATTTCATACCTCATAATTCATGTATTTCAACTGTATCTTTTTTTGTACATTTATTCCCTAGCAACGCACATCTTATACTTCCCACTATCATTTATCTCAGAAAAAGTGTCAAAGACTTCTCTTCTCATTACAGATCACGAACAAAGAAAATAGATGGAACGTTTGTGAGAACAGGGGGACAGAGACCTTTTCTAGCTGGAAAATTCTGTGAAATTCACTAAATTTTGTCTTCTAACAATTTTCTCTCTCTATGCCACTGAACCTTTTACCAGAATTGTGGCTCAGTGGTTATCATTTCATTTTCTTCTGATGCTTCAACCTTTCTGACAAACAATCAGGGAATGATGAAAATTCTCTAAATGGAAAGAGGAAGATGATTCACAAAATCTTAGACCTGGAAGGAATCTTGGAGGGCAATCTGCCCAACTTGCCCATTCCTATAATGATATAACTGATATAATATCAAATTTGGAGTTAGAAGAGCTGAGTTACCTTTGTAGCTTCTGACCTTGGACAAGTCACTTTCTCGGCATTAGTTTCTTTATCTGTTAGAGGGGTTCAACTAGATGACCTCTAAGAACCTTTCCAGCTTTAAATCAAAGATCTTATGATCTTAAGTTCTCCCCCTTCTTTCAAGGTCAAACCCAGGTGCCAAGTAGCTCAAGAATCCTATTTAGAATCCTTCTCCTCTTTCTCTCCACTATTTCTACCTCTGGTAAAAAATGTTTTGTCTCCTTAAATTGCTAATATAGCATGTTTCCCACCATTTATCCTTTGCACATTTCCTTCGTTATCTCTCATATCATAAGTGTTTATATTATTATACAAACAAAATATAGTTATTTGCATGTTGTCTTTCCCAACTGTAAGCTCCTTGAGGACAGGGACTGTTTTTTTTATCTTTCTTTATATCCTCAGTGCTTAGCATAGTTCCTGGTCCCTGGCAAATTCTTAATTCATTCTTGATCTGACTTATGATTTTTTCTATGTGGATAATACCAATCCTTCTCTGAGTGGAGATGGTCTTGGAGAATTGCTGTGGTCAAAATAAGTTGTCGCTCAGAAGTTTTGAGTCTCTAAGGCGGACCTTAGATATACATACTGAGTTTCTGGATCTGAACTCAAGCTTTTCCAATACGGCAGCCATCATACACCTTACTAGCACTATTTCAAGAACCCAGGATATCTTTTACATCGTGATAAGTTATTAGAGGATCACTTTAATTGGATAGTGGAGGGGAAGGATGGATGGTAGACTATTTTCTTTAGGAGTTTAATAGCATAGGAAGGATAGTTTGAGGGAAAGGAAAGGTCAGTGAAGATTTTTTGAGGGTGGAGAGAATGGACAGGCTATAGTGGAAAAGGCTATAGCGGAGAAACCAGTAGAGAGAAAAGACTGGCAAAGATGTACACAGAGAGAGAGGATGACAAACAGATAAATGGAAACAGAAAAAAGGAATGGGAAAGGGAGATTATCTACACAATGTCAATAGAGGAAAAGCCTAGGAAAGTCAGGATCTAAGCACAAATAAAAAGTGTTGGCTTTGGTCTGGAGAAACACCACCCTTTTTTAGATATAAGAGCAAAAGAGGAGAAAATGGGAAAAATGCAAAGGGGACTTGAATTATGGATTAGGAAAAATGAGGGAGCTCAAGACAGATGGCATCAATTTTCTTAGTAAGATAGGAGGCGAGGACATCTGAGAGATGGGGGTGGATGGTGGCATTGCAAGTTTAAAGAGAGAAGAATATACTGAATTGAATTTACAGATTAAGAAAATGAGGTCCAAAGAGGTTAAAAGAATACAGTAGATGGTGCATTGGATAGGCATGGACTTGAAGTCTGGAAGATTTGCATTCACATCCAGCCCCTGATTCTTATTAGCTGTGTGACTCTGTACAAGTTACCTAACCTCTGTCTCCATCAGTTTCCTTATCTGTAAACTAGGGTTAACAGCACCTATCTGCCAGGACTGTTGTAGGGATAATGTAAGTTAAAATTGTAATATAAGATAGCAGAGTCTAGTTTTTGGTACTATTATTATTATTATTATTATTACTACTATACAGTTAGTTTCTAGACTAGGATATTCTTCCCAAACTTGACTTAGTTTCCTAAAACTACAATGTATAATTCATAAACTGGATTATTGGTTTTTTGGTTATTATCCCATGAGTAGAGTTGTGAAATAGCCTTTCTGGTTTTACTATCTTACCTGAAGAGAGTCAGTAATCAGGTTCCCCATCTCATCACCCAACTGCAAGAGTTCTCTCCAAGTTAATCACCAAATTGGAAGATGTTTTATTATTCCTAATCTTTTCTCTTTCTACTACATTTGATACTACGGATCATTCTCTTATAGACTCTCTCCTTTCTAGGTTTTTTATGACATAATTCTTTCCACCTTCCTACATTTGATTGCAAGCCCATTCTAAGTAGGAATGATTTTCCTATCCACAACTACACCCCCAGGGCCACTAGTGAGCACCATAGTACATACCATGGGCTTAGAATGGAAGACTCATTTCCATGAGTTCAAATTCACTCTCAACATTTACTAGCTGGGTGCTCCTATTTGCCTCAGTTTCCTCATCTGTAAAATGAGCTGGAGAAGGAATTGGGTAAGCACTCTAGTATATTTGCCAAGAGAACCCCAAATGGGGATACAAAGAGTTGAACATGACTGAAAAACAGCATCTAGAGTTTCAGGTCTTGGTACAAAGTAGGTAAATACTTGTTGAGTTCACATAGAGTTAATTAATTATGGTGCAGCAGGAAGAATACTGGATTTGGAATCTGAGAACCCCACTTCAAACTCCCACTCTTTAACTAGTTGACTGAAAGAGTTTGGGTGAGGTTTTCTCCATTTTTCTCACCAATAGACTGAAGGAACTGGACTAGAAAACCTACAAAATTCTTTTTGGTGCAAAATATTTGCACATCCTGGTTGCCTGGCAAAGAGACTAAAGGAGATACTCCTTTGCTAGAATACAGTGAAAAGATCTCAGGTCAGAGGAGACCAGAGGGCTGAAATCTTGGTTCTGCTCCTTCCTATATCTATGACACTGAGCAAACTGCTTAATGACCCCAAACCCGTTATCTCATCCATAACATGAAGAGATTGGACAAATGCCCTCCAATGTCCTTTACAACTTGAAATCTGTGATCCTATAAATTCCATATTTTGATTCCACCTAGTGTCTGTCTAATTCTAATCTTAAGCCTGCTGGATCCTTGGTGCTCCTGGTGAGTAGACTGGTAGTTGCCATGCCAACTGAAATTGGGTTTTTTATTATTTCACCACAGTGATGGGACTTTATAAATGCAATCTTAAAACTTCAGCCAAGCGCCTTTGAAGAAAGATTATGGCAACAGAGTTTTGTTTTCCAGGGAGACAAAAACCCCAAAGTAATGGTAGTTGAACATCAAGGGTCATGGGTCAGAGGTTGTAGAGTTTCATATCTGAAGTCACAGATCCTGGATCATGAACCCTGACTCTGCTATCTGATCCCCTGAGAGACCTTGGGCAAGTCATGTTCTCTTTGGAAACTCCATATTTTCACCTATAAAAATGAATGAGTTAAATGAAATGAGCTCAAAGCTCTCTTTTAGCTGCCAATCCTAGGAGACTATATAGAAGTTGGGCGTCATGGAAAGAGGGCTGCTTTTAGAGCTCTTAACACTCTGCTCTGATCTGGTTTGCTCACTCCTCAACTGTGAAATGTGCAGGTCGACTAGATGGCTTCTAAGCCCCCCTTCGAGCTCTGGCTTTATAGATTTTAGTGCCCCATCCCAAGCAGATTTTATCTACTTTGTTTATAGAGTATATTATCTGTGGGGTGGGGGGCATGGAGATGGGCCTCTTTTCCTGCTTCTGGACAGTTGACCCTTTGCTAAGGGACATACCTCCTGCTCTCTAATTGATCCCTTGCTTCCAAGGGTATAGGGTTTGGGGAATTGGGATGTGGAGAGGGCAACATCTCTCTTTCTCAAGAGGATTGGCAGCTGAATCATGAAGACTGGCTGCTGTATAAATAGAAGACCTGAGAGAGACAGTTTGTGGTCTTCTGAGGAGTTATGTCTTTGTTGGAACCAGTCAATGGCTTTCACTTTGACTTCTATCAAGGTGAGGAGGGGATTTCTCACCCTTCTCTGCCCTTAATCAGCTATGACAGCTTCAATCACTTGGCAGCACAAGAATATAATAAATTTAGGCCATGGGCACAACTGATATTTTAAGTCTGTACCAATGTACACTTATTAACTTTCTGGGTTTTAAGCATTTCTTTTGCAGTGGAAGAAATAAATTTCTGTCCTATACTGATATTTACTACAGTATCTACTTGCTCTTTGTAGACTTAGCTAGAAGGTACTCTATTAATCTCTAAAGATACCCTAGACAAGAGCCCTGCTTATTTTTAAATTAATTTTTTAGTTTTAATTTTTAAATTAATCTTTTTGACAGGCATTTATTTTTTCTCCTTCTCAAGAACCTCCCTCATTGGAAGAAAACATCCCCCCCCCCAAACTTTATAACAAATGTTTTTCCCCTCAAGTCCTTTCCCTCATTGTTAGGAGGGAAGGGACTTATTATCTATAAGCCCTCTGTAATCATAGTTGGTCACTGGGTTGGGCAGAATTTTTAAAATATTTCCAAGATATTTGAATCACACAAGACAAATTTATTAATTAACAGTTATACAGTTAGGTGACACAATGGATAGAGCACAGACAGAGCAGTCTGGAGGATTGAGTTCAAATCTACCTTGGACACTTTTTACCTGTATCACTGGGCAAATCAATTGACCCTATTTGCCTCAGTTTCCTCATCTGTAAAATGAACTGGAGGAGGAAATGGCAAACTATTCTAGTATCTATCTTTGTCAAGAAAATCCCAAATGGGGTCATGATGAATTGGACACAACTGAAATGACTCAAAAACCCAAGAACCAAAAAAAAAAAAAAAAAAAGAGCAGATAATATGCTAACCTCTGGATATAAAAAAGTAGAAGCTAGTCACTGCCTTTAGGAGTTTATAGTCTAAAGATGGAGATGACAAGTAAATATAAACAAGTTATATATCAGACAAATAGGAAATAATTAATAATTAATGGGGGAAGGCACCAGAATTAATGACAGTGAGTGGGGTTGAAAAAGTCATAAAAGATGGGATGTTGCCATGATATAAATTGTTCTGTCTGTTTTCACTTCATTCTGCACTAATTCATATAAATCTTCCCAGATTTCTCTGGAACAGTCACTTTTGTAATTTCTTAAAGTGCCATGGTATTCCATTGCATTCATATACCAAAATTTGTTCAGACAATGTCCAACTATTAGACCCCCCCATTCTTTCTCGTTCTTTGGTATTACCAAAAGAGCTGCTAAAATATTTTAGAACCTTTTCCTGTTTCTTTGACCTTTTTAGGGTGTAGGTCTAGCAATGGGATTCCTGTGTCAAAGGACAAACACAATTTTAGTAATTTTGGAAGCATGAATGGATAGACCAATTCACAGTTCCACCAACAATGTACTGGTATACTTGCTTTCTTGTAGCCCCTCCAGCTTTTGTCATTTTCTTTTATTACGTTTTCCCCTCAAACTGATGAATTTGGGGAGGAACTGTTTAATTGTCATTTTTCTAATTATTAATGAAGCATTTTGTATTTGGTTATTGATAGCTTGAATATCTTCCTTTGATAATGACCTGTTTCTATCTTTTGCTCACTTATTAATTAGTTAATGATGTTTATTGATTGCTAGTTCCTCTGACTCTGTTCTTTGTTCATTTTTCATTTTTATTGCTGCCTTTCCATATTTCTATACAGATTTTTAAGGTTTTAAAAAATTGTGTTGGAAAACATCATGCAGATGGACAATGCTCTGGGTCGATTTGAGTAGAAAGAAATTAAAAGGATGGTTTTCCTTTGGAAATTTGCACATAGCTTTGAGTGATCCTAAGCTTCTCTCTGAAACAGAGAGGCATCTCTATAAAAATGCTATTTGTTTGGTGATGCCAAATGATCCTGAATCTTGAGATACCACAAGTTTGTGTAAATTAACCTTGAATGTTTC
Organism: Macrotis lagotis; assembly: GCF_037893015.1. Taxonomy (NCBI): domain Eukaryota; kingdom Metazoa; phylum Chordata; class Mammalia; order Peramelemorphia; family Peramelidae; genus Macrotis; species Macrotis lagotis. The sequence continues at coordinate 23,523,752 of NC_133661.1, forward strand.
CCACAGAGGACCACAGAAAACAGGTGCAATGGATCTACATAGATTAGATTGGATTGCCTTGTAAATGTATGTATGTGGGGGAGGTGGGAGGGGGTTGGGGCAGGGGAGGTTGTAGCTGAAGAAGAAACACATCCCTGTACTTTTGGAAGAGTTGAAAATTGGTTCTGCCATTATGAAAAACTTGGGACTACATCCTAAAAGCTACTAGTTTGTAGCTTTCATACCCTTTTTTTTTTTTTTTTGTAGTTTTTGCAAGGCAATGGGGTTCAGTGGCTTGCCCGAGGCCACACAGCTAGGTCATTATTATGTGTCTGAGGCTGGATTTGAACTCAGGTCCTCCTGACACCAGGACCAGTGCTCTATCCACTGCACCACCTAGCCGCCCCCTTTCATACCCTTTCAACCAACATTAAACATCTATCTTGATGGAGTCAAGATCAGAGGGAAAGAAAGGATCTACCGAGACGAGTAATGAGAGTGGTGCATTTGGTAAAAGCAAAGGACTATGAGCAAAATTGGTGTCCATCAGTTGAGGAAAGGGTGAACAACTGCAATGAACTATTACTATGCTTTTAAATTAAAAAATAAGGGGGCGGCTAGGTGGCGCAGTGGATTGAGCACTGGCCCTGGTGTCAGGAGTATCTGAGTTCAATTCCTGCCTCAGACACTTAATTACCTAGCTGTGTGGCCTCGGGCAAGCCACTGAACCCCATGGCCTTGCAAAAAAAAAAAAACACCTAAAAAATCAAACAAACAAATAAATAAGAATGGATTCAGATAAACACAGAAAGCCTTCTCTGAACTGATGCAGATTGATCTGCATCTGAAATTCGATATGAACTGAACATTGGGTTGAACCAGTGTGACCATAGCAATAATACAAAGGAAATTTACTGAAATTTCTCTGAGTTCTGATGAAAGTAGGAAAGGCTGAAGACAAGTCAATCACCCACTTCTTGACAGGCAGGCAATAAACTGGAGATGCTGAATGAACTTTGCACTTATCAGCGTGGCTAATATGCTCATTTGCTTTGCTAGGTCCTATATATTAGTTACAAAGGAGGACTTTCTACTTTGGAAGATGGTGGTAGTTGTGGTCATGGGAAATTTGACAAAACAGATAAATAATCATCTAAAGATTTTTTTTAAATGAATAGAAGAGACAAAATAATGTGCAAGGAAACAAAAAAGGGCCACTTTATTAAATTGGGCATATATATATATATATATATATATATATATACACACACATTCAAATAAACACATACATATGGACCTAAATAAAAATTTCTCAGTTAAAAAAAACTATATGTAGCAAGTTAAGTTTCTTAAAGAAGCCTTGTTTATTGTGTATTTAAATGTTTGTTCATGGCTAAGTTCATAATAAAACAGAAATAATTTTAATTTTAATATATGTACTCAGTACTTATAAAAACATATTATCCAGGGGCAGATCAGTGGCACAGTGGATAGAACACCAGCCTTGGAGTCAAGTAGACCAGAGTTCAAATTTGGCCTAAGACACTTTATAATTGCTTAGCTGTGTGACCTTGGGCAAGTCACTTAACCCCATTGCCTTAAAAAATTTTTTTAAAAATATCAAAAAAATCATGATAGAAAAGGTAGCCACGATACTTATTAAGAGCAAACCTTCTTTGGGCGGGGGGGCTCAATTTAGGCATTCAACTAGTAAATTCAGGCAAAATTGAGAGAGAAAGGAAAATTAAGAGCAGAGCAGAGAGGCGCCCTGAGTAGCAGGCCATGGAAGGATGCTGACAAGGTTGAACAAGAAAAGATGGGGTGGGAATCCTAGGAAGGAGGACTCACATTGATGAGAGAGCAATAGATCCTGTATGTAATCACATAATAAATGTTTGATGAATCATAGTACACTGATTTTCCAGTTTTTTACTTTATTCTGAATTGCTGGACATCTACAATGCTTCCAGATTTTTCACAATTATAACTCTTGCTGCTCTAAATATCTTTGAACAGTTTTCCTCTGTTTGGAATATGTACAATTTAATTTCTAAATAAATTATTACGATTGAAATGTACCAGTTTGCTCTTCAAGAATTTTGCATCAACTTGCAGGTCTAACCAGCACATTTATATGCATCTTTGCCTTCACAATCTACCCAGCATTTAATTTGCAATTTTTAATAATTTTTGCAACACTAGCACAATTTGAAGTTTGTTGAAAACCTGATTTTTTTTTTTGTCTGCTAAGGAGGCTGAACACTGTTTCAAGTTTATTTTGTTTTCAAACTGCAACATCATAGGGCCATAGTTTTGGAGTGGAAAGGGAGCTTGGAGGTTTTTGAGTACAATCCTTTACATTTTTCATTTTGCAGATGTGGAAACTGAGGCACAGTCAAGCTAAGAGATTTATTTAACTAGGGCTCACAGCATCTAAATCAAAGTCTTCTTGACTTCAGATGTACTACTCTGCCCACTATGATTCCTTGGACCGTTTCTATATTGGGTATTGCCCTTGAATATTTAATAGCCAGCCTTATAGGCTGGCTAACCTCGTTAACAATTAGAATAGCTGACATTTCTATAGTGTTTAAAAGCTTGCAAGGCACATTATTTTATTTGAACCTCACACCAACCCTGAAAGGCTTTATCCTTATTTTACAGATGAAGAAACTGAGGTTTGGGGAAATTGAGGGGCTTGCAAAGAAATATCTAACCATAAAACCCTAAGGCAAGGTTTGAACTCTGGTCTGACTCCAAGCACAGTGCTCTAACCTAATTTATGAACTGAATCTATATTCTTATCACCGAAAGTTTCTTTTCTGAGCAATTGTCCTCCCCATTCTCCTATCAGTTACAAGGCGTGGAAGCCCAAATGAAGTGATGATGGAGGTAAGGCATCTCTCCTATCATGCAATTCTTTTTTTGTTTTTGTGGGTTTTGAGGGGCAGCGGAGTTAAGTAACTTGCTCACTGTCACACAACTAGTATGTATCAAGTATTGGGAACTAACTTTGACCTCAGATTCTCCTGACTCCTGGGCAGACGTTCCATTCACCATACAAGTCTTTGAATCTCTTATTCCAATTTTTCTTTGAAGCGTCATTGATTGTATGGTAGAAGATGCTCATTCCTATCATTTATTTTTTTTTTGCAAGGCAATGGGGTTAAGTGGTTTGCCCAAGGCCACACAGCTAGGTCATTTGTAGCCCTGTGAATGATATTCACTTTTTTACCTCTTTGGAGACTGTTGTTGCTAATTATATAAACATAGGCTCTTTTAATACAAACACAAATCACAAAAAACTGCCTACTGTGTGCATTAATTGCTGAGGAAAATACAGTGTTTGGCTAGGACAAGCTCTCTTTGCTCAAGGACCTTACAATCTATCATCATAAAAATATAACTCTACAGCTGCAAGAGACTTCTAGGGCAGAAGAGTACTTAGCCTTGTGGACATGTCTTAGACCTCTCCGACAGTCTGGTGAAACCCTTGGAGTCTTTCTTAGAAGAACATTGTGAAAATCAAATGGATTGCATATCTATTTTAAAAACCCCACAAATTCATGGAGCTCTGATTAAGAATCCCTCCTTGAGGTCATCTAGCCCTCTTTTGGGGGTTTGTTTTTCATAAATGCTAAAACTGAGGTCCAGGGAAATGAAATGACTTGCCCAAGATCACCCAAAACAATATTGGAGGAATGATTTGAACCCAAATCCTTTCTACCCCAGATTTGGCATTCTTCTCTCTGTAGCAGCAGGGAATCAGAAACCAAGCCAACTAGTTATAATGTGGAATAGATGTTTCTTTATAATGCATAGTGAATACATTGAAGAGTTATGTAACAAGGTTATGTGAGTACTGTGTTACAGTCATTATGTAGCAGGGAATCCATGGAAGACTTCCTGGAAGAAGGAGAAAGAAATGTTCCCTACTGCCCTCAAGGAGTAAAGTTTTATTTACAGTTTGAAAATAAGTTGGAAATGAGACATAATGAAGTCTCTGAAAAGTGGCACACCCCCTAATGTCCTATAATAATGCCCTGTCATTTAGTAAAAATGAGTAGAAATATAGATTGACCATCACCTCAAATAAAATAATTTAAATAGGAATTTGGATTAAAATGTCATGTCCCAGTGGGCACTCCATTTCATGAAATGTTATCAAGCATCTACCATGTGCAAGGCAGTGGGGGTGGTGCCAGTTAATGTTCTGTGATGTAGGAGGTCTCAATCAGCATCACTAACCATTTTAGGATGGGTAGACTATCCAACCAGAGTCCAGTAGGTCTAAATTAAAGTCCTGCGTCATATACTTCCTAACTATGTGACCTTGGGCAAATCTTTTAACCTCTCTCAGCCTCAGTTTTCCCCTCAATAAGATGGGGATAAAAATGTGTAGTCCCCTACCCCACAAGGCTTTTATGTGGACCAAAGAAAATACAAGAAACCTCATATAAGGCTTGCTATTATCCTTAGATAATAGAGATTCCTGAAGCTCAGGGATGTTTTTGTTTTTGTTTTTTAAGAAAAGGCACAGATTTAATTCACAGATTGTTCAAACAGTTAGCAAGTTTCTACAACAAGTTTACAGGTTAATACATAAAGTTCACAGGTTATGTTCTTGGAGAAGTGGCAAGATAGTGAATTTTAATGGAAATAAGAAGAGGGGCGGGAGAGTCATGCTCCCTCAGAACGGGCTAGATTTCCACAGGAAGCAGACCAAAAGGGACAGGAGAGTTTGGGGAATGATGCTCCCCAAGAGTGGGCTACCCACCAAAGGCAGAGGGGCTGAAGTTCAGGGATGTTATAAGATTTTATAAACCAATTGAGAAGCATTTATGAAACACATCAATCAAACAAACACTACACATTTATTAAGCTCCTGCTGTTGTTGTGCTTCATCCTTTGTTCTCAAAGAGGGCCTACTAAGTGCTAGGCAGTGTATTAAGGATTGAGGATCCAAATAGAGACCAAAGACAGTCCCTGCCATCAAGGAGCTCCTAATGGTCAAACATTGGGGCTATTAAAAAACACAGAAGTGAGGGGCAGCTAGGTGATGCAGTAGATAGAGAATGGGCCCTGGAGTCAAGAGGATCTGAGTTCAAATCTAACTTCAGACACTTAAGGATTTCCTTACTGTGTGACCTTGGGCAAGCCACTTAATCTCATTGCCTTGTAAAAACAAAAACAGAAACTAAAACCAAACACAGATGTGAAAATAGGCTTTACCCTCAAGGAGCTTGCATTCTCTTGGGGAAACTGGCATGTGACCATCATGGGTACATAGAAAATTAGAAAAGTTTCATGTGGAAAGAAGTCTGAAGAGGCTTGAAGGGAATTCGGCATTCTGAGACAGAAGTGGAGGAGGGGATCCATTTTTAGGCCGGGGAGACAGTGCGAAGGAAGAGGGATGGGAGATGGAGTGTTCTAGTGGGAAGAACAGCGAGAAGACCAGTGTGGTTGGACTAACTTAGTATGCCTGAGGAGGAGTGATAAAGCAGGGAAGATAAGTTGGGTAAAAGCTGTGGTGGGCTCCAAATGACTTGCCTTTGAACCTCGAGGTCACAGGGGACCCCTGGCTCGCTAGCTAGAAGCCTATTCATAAGCTCAGATGGGAAAAGAGATGCGGCAGGACTATGGAGGGGAGAGAAGCACTGCCACAGAGTTGTGCCAGTCTCTGTCAGTGCCCGCAGCCTGGGTCTCGGGAGCCTCGTCTGGAGGACAAGGAGGTGGATTAGATGGTCTCTGAGGGCCGATGACCTCTCGGCCCTCTTCTCGGCCGGACCGCCACGGCCGGCAAGTCCCTGCCTCCGGAAAGCCGACATTCCCTAGCGAGATTGCAGCTGTCCTGAGCAGAAACACCCGCTCTGCGGCGCAGCGCCCGGGAGACCTTGGACTTGTCCCCCCCCCCCCCAGCCTCGGTTTCCTCTTCTGCCTCCTGAGGTCCTTCTCCTCCGAGGGGCTCCTGGCGTGTCGGGGGCTGGGAAGGGCCCGGGCCTCGGGGCGGCGGCGGGACCCTGGGCACGCCCGGCCCCGGGCCCGGGCCGCCTTCCCGCCAGCCCGGCCTGGCTGGGCCTGGCGGGGCCCCGGGGCCCGAGCCCGGGCGCCGCAGCCGCTGCCCCCCCGGCCCGGCGCCCCCGCGCCCCCCGCCGCCGCTCGCTCCGCCCCGGGCCCCGCCGCGGGGGGGCGGGCAGGGCGGGCCTCAGTGCGGCGGGGTACCGGGCGGCTCCTGATTTACGGCTCTGCTGAAAACCGCGTCCTGCCGCCGCCGCCGCCGCCCGGGCCCCGCCGCCGCCGCCGCAGCAACAAGTCTGGTGAGTGGGGGGCCCGGCCCGAGGGGGCGGGGGGCGGCCCGGGGCCCCGCAGCCGCGCGGGGAGGGGGGGCGGGCCGGCGGGGCCCCCCCGCGCGGCCGCCCTGGGGGCCCCCCGGCCCTGTCACCTCCCTTCAGCTCCCCCCCCGGAATCCTCCCCGCCTCGGGGCTGGCGGGGCCCTGGCACTGCCCCCACCCCATCATCCGGCAGCCCGGCCCCCCGCGGCACTCTCCGTGCCACCCCCCCACCCCTTCCCCGCCGCCGGCCATTCTGCCCGGTGAGCCTTTGCCCAGCCAAGTGGCCCAGTAAAGGAGTTTGTGAGGGCTTTTCCCTCTGGATTCCCAGAAGTCAGGCGGTCTGGAGAGTGTGGCATGCCGGCTCTTTGGGGCTCCCTTGCAGCCCAGAACTGTCGCTGAGGCTGTGCTCCCCGACACCCATACTCCCCCCCCCCCGCCCTTGGGGTTTTTTTTGGCAAGGCAATGGGGTTCAGTGACTTGCCCAAGGTCACACAGCTAGGGAATTATTAAGTGTCTGAGGCTGGATTTGAACTCAGGCCCTCCTGCCGCCAGGGTGGGTACTCAAGCTACCCCCCTTCCTTGCTTTTCTAGCCCGGATTCCTCATGCATGTTACATCCCTGCCCAGTGCCATCTAGACACAGTTCGGGGTTGCTATCCGTCATCTGTTGCCAAGGTGAATAGCAGTAATTCCTCAGAAAACAGGAACTTCTCATTTTTGAGAGTTTTGTTGGAGGACTGCCTTGAAAAATGTGTATGCCTCGGAATAGGAGGCTATATTTAAAACTGGCCAGGATCCCAGAGGTCATCTGATTCAGTCCCATTTATAATAGCAGCTTCCATGTTCATAGAGCCTGAGTTCCTAACCTGAGGGTCAGTGAGCAGCTTTCAGGAGGTCTCTGAAGCCAGATGATAAAAACAAAGCACAGCTCTAGTACAATGGTTTTTACCAACCTTGGCTTTCCTTTGTCAATCAGAAGCATTTATTAGCACTTCAGTAACTAGCCTTTATTAAGGGACGACAGGCACTCTGCCAAGTACTGTTGTTACAAACAAAGGCAAAAGACAGTCCTTTCGCCCACTGAGGTCACAGGATACTGAAAGAGACAAATGAAAATACCTGTAGAAATGAGAGATAAGCAAGATAAATTGAGATAATCCACCTGGGGAAGACATGAACTTTTAATAGACACAGACACACAGCATTTACTCAAAAGTGGCCCATTGACTTCACCAAAGTGTCAAAGGGGTGCATAGCAAAAGAGTTTAAGAAACTTTTCTATAGAACCCGAGAGTTGGCAAATTTGCCCTTCCTATTTTATGAATGAAGAAACTGAGACTCCAGAAGATGAAATGACTTGCTGCCTAAGCCAAGATTTGAACCCAGATTCCCTGTTTCCAAATATAGTGCTCTTTCCACAGAATAATTTCAGAGCATTCAAATGACTTTTTGTTCAACCCATTCCATAGTGCAAAGCACCATATCAGGGACCAGGGATACAAAGATGAGAGTACTTGCCTTGAGAAACTTACACTCATTCTCCTGTCTTGATCCTAGACTTTTGTTTTTGCTTTTGTTATTTAGTCATGTCTGACTCTTCATGAATCGATTTGGGGTTTTCTTGGCAAAGTGGTTTACTATTTCTTTCTCTAGCTCTTGAGACAGATGAGGAAACTGAGGCAAATAGAGTTAAAAGGCTTGCTGAGGGTCACACAGCTAGGAACTATCTGAGGCTAGATTTGAATTTAAGTCTTCCTGCCTCCAGGTGAGGAGATCAATCCGCTGTGCCACCTAGTCTTCATGCAAGGTGCAATAATTCAACAATATTAAATTGACATTTGTTGAATTGAGCAATGTATGAGACCTAACCAAAGTCTCCTTTGTTGAAAGCATTCATCACTAGAGGACTTCAGACTCTTTATACACTTTGGATACTCTTCAGAGGCTAAGATGCAAAAGCTTCTCCTTGTTATAAGCAGGACTCTGTCTAAGGCTGAAATTTGCAGGTTACCATTGGTTGGTTGTCTCATTACTTATCATTATCATTGTTATCATCTTTATCTTTATCATTATTATTATTTATGACACTACTTAAGATTGGGAAAAGACAGCTGAGTTTGCTTTCCTCAGGCCTAATTTTAAAAACAAATGTGTTTTCAGTAGACAACTGTCTCATCTTTGTCTGCTTCATGACTCCAATATTTCCTTGCTTGGTAGGCATGACTATCAGCCTGGATCAGCAAAGTGAGCTGGGGCCTTCTGTCTACTAGGAAGGAAAAGGAAAAGCCAGAGACTTAGGATTCTGATCCCTGCCAACTTTGTGTTGTAGAAGAGGCTTTGGCCTGGGTGGCAGCAGTCTGGGGCTCCCAGTCCTAAACTGAATAAAATATATCCCCATCCAAAGGTCTCCTTTTTACGTTCATTTTCCTGCAATGATCCTGCCTCTAGTTGCAGTAATTCATTGATATTGAATTGAAATTTGTTGAATTGAACAAAATATAAACCCCGACCAAAGACCTCCTTTCATTTATTTAATCAATAAAGAACTTTGCAAACCAGAATGTGTATAGAAATATGAGTAGTTATTACTATTGGTCTGCCACTTCACATCTGTAAGGTAGATGGATGACATTCTCTTTCTCTTGAAAATGAGTTAATAGGAATAGTAAAGTTTTGAAAATTAACAAAATCTCACCATGCATTAATGATACTCAGCATATATATTGTCAACCTAAATTGTTTGGGGCTAAAAAACGAAATAACAAAAAGCTAGGTTAAACATGAAGTTTATTCTTTAAGATTGACTTAGAAACCACAGGTAGAAGACATCATTAGAACTGTGAGGCATATTTACACAGAAAGGACAAAGAGCCATGAAACTGAGCTAATCAACTAATAAGATTCCAAATAGCATAGTTATACATTACGATCCTCTCATAAATTATATTTGCTTCAAATTCCTAGGCTTAAGCTGGAAAAGGAATATTTACAAATATAGAATTTCTCTTTTATTTTGTGATTTGTTGACCCTGGTAAAAAAATTATTTGATGCTGTTACAAGGATGACCAGATAGTATTGACATAGGCCAAGTCAACATTGAAATGGAGAACAGGTCTTGACATTGCAGATTGCCATTTTTATACACTGAGATAGCATTCGGGTTTATAACTCTTAATTAGAGCCTAAGAATGCAGACTTTGACCAGAAATATGTTATAAAAACTTATTAAACTTTGAAAATATTTTATTTTATATATATATATATATATATATATATACATATATATATATATATATATATATATATATATATATATATATATATATCATTTTGATGCAGAGGAAAGGTTCGGCAGAGAAAGTGTTATGCTGGCCAACAGTTAACTTGTAATTTAGGGTTAGGGTTACTGTTTGTTAGCATAACATTTTCAGACACAAGTTAACTGTTGGTTAACATCACATTTTCTCTGCCTAGTTCTTTCCTCTGAATCAATTTCATTTGATTCTCAAAATATTAGGATATGAGAAACCCTGGAACCTGCTGATTCTGTTCCCTTGGGCCAATTTGATTGCTTCTCTGTCCTCTTGATAAGTCTGAGAACTAAGAGATTCTGATATACTTCGGTAGGAGGTGTTTCTTTCCATGGGAGATGTAGTCCAATCCCTGTCCCCATCCTTGCTCAAAATGACCCTCTAATATGTGTTGCTGGTAGGCTTTGAAAAGTCTATAGAAAAGACCTGTTATTTCATCCACATAGGGTAAGATCTTGCCACTTTACTTGTAACTTCTCCTCTTGGAAAGTTGTCTGGGGACACATGGAAGCCAGAAATTATCAAACTCAGAACTCAGACCAGGTCTTTCTGACTTCAAGGCCTGCCCTTTATCCAGAGACATCATATTGTCTCTCTAGGTGCAATTTGTTCAATTTACATTCTCCAGATGAATATATAGACATTGCTAGATGTCTTCTTCATTGACTTTATTGACCCTTCACAAGGGTCAGTTACAAATCCCACCTCCTATAGGAAGGCTTTCCCAATGCTTCATTCTACTGTCTTCCTCTGTTATTTCCAATTGGTCTTGTAGGTTGTGAGTCCTTTAAGAGCAGGTACTGTCTTTTCCTCTTTTTGTGCCTCCATCTCTAGTGCAGTGTCTGGTATACAACAGGTGCTCAGTAATTGCTTATTCTCTGAGTGACAAGTAAATGGATCTAATACATTCAGTAAGGAGTGGGACCAAGATTTGACCTTAAGTCCTGATTCTAAGTCTCATCATTAGTTCCAGTGTGCCCAAGCTGTATCCCATACATAGATGCATTTTGAGTAGTAATGTTATAATCCTGGCATGTAGTCCTATGGGATTTCTACTTTCCAGAATTGTAAAACTCCCTTTGTACCACTAAAGGAATTGCCTGGCTGAGCCATAGTGTTAGCATTTAAATAATTGAAGGAAGGATGGACTGTGTAGATAATAATCAGGAACCAGTTTTGGAGAGAGAAGGAAAATGAATGTTTCTGAAGCTGGGTTCCAGTTACTGCCATTCATCCATTTTATGCAGTTGCTGAAGACAGAACCTTCTAAATAACCCTGAATGTTAGTTTTAGGTCTTTCCCTTATTTATCAAATGGAAGGGGGAGGGCCAGATGTTCTTTTGAGGTACCTTCCAATTTGAGCTCATCAAGGGGGCTCTTAGCTGTTTTTCTATCATGGATGCTTTTATTTATTACAAAAATACATGTAACCATATACATATATATATATATATATATATATAAAACTACATATCTATTTATTTACACACACACACACACACACACACACACACACACACACACACACATATATATATATTTATCACATATATCTACATATGGGGAACTAGGTTGCCCAGTGGATAGAGCACTGGTCTTGGATTTAGGAGTTCAAATCCAGACTCAGACACTTGACTCTTCCAGCTGTGTGACCTTGGGCAAGTCACTTCATCCTGATTGCCTCACATCCAAGATCATCTCCAGACAACCTGATTCTTATCTGGTCACTGGACCCAGATGGCTCTGGAGAAGAAAGTGAGGCTGGTGACTTAGCACAGCCCCCCCCCCCCCCCCAATCCAATTCATGTACTTGTCATGGCATCACTTCCCTGATGTTGTGTCTTAAAAAATGAAGGACAAACATTTAAAAACATTTATACCTACAGATATATATATATATATGTATATATATACATATATATATATATATATATATATGTATATGTATGTCTGCGTCTGCCTGTATGTATTAAATCTAGTTCATGGCTCTCTGGCCTAGATAATCTCTCAGCTCTATTGTAGCTCTGTCATCCTGCATATCTGTGGCATTTGAATATACATAGAACCTCTTTGGTCTTTCTCCTGCCCCTCCTCCAGGATCTTTAGAGTAATGCAACAGAAGGCTTTTGAGGAAAATCGATACCCCTGGCAAGAGTCTTTTGAAAATGTCGCTATTTGCCTACCATTTCGCTGCCCACGGTGTGGTGACCATACCCGTTTTAGAAGTTTGTCATCCTTGAGAGCCCATCTGGAGTTCAACCATAGTTATGAAGAGAGGAGCCTCATGACAAAATGCAGCCTTTTTTCTCCCCTCAAAGACCCAGACCTGATCACTTCATCAGAGCCCCTGAAATTGGGGAGTGGTGGGCAAGTGGTCAAACAGAAGTCCAGCTATGTGAACTTGTGTAACTTGTCCCGGGAAAACCTGAAGGATAGGAAGTCCCTGCAGGTGGTGGCAGAGAGGCCAGTGTCTTTCGTGCCCATCTACACCTCCATAGACTCCTTGGGTGGCCCAAGGGCCAGCCCTGGGCTGCCAGCCACGGATGCCAAAGCTTCCTTTGAGGCCCATGTGAGGGAAAAGTTCAATCAGATGGTCGAGGCAGTGGATAAGACCATTGAGAAGAGGATTGACAAGCTGACCAAAGAGCTGGCACAAAAGACCGCGGAACTGTTGGAAGTCCGGGCGGCTTTTGTGCAGCTAACTCAGAAAAAACAGGAAGTTCAGAGGCGAGAGAGAGCCTTGAACCGGCAAGTGGACGTGGCGGTGGAGATGATCGCTGTGTTGAGACAGCGGCTTACCCAGTCGGAGGAGGAGCTTCTCCGGAAAGAAGAGTGAGTGTGAAGGGGAAAAGGTGGGAGGGTCTGGTTCTAGAAGTGGCTGACCAGTTTTCATTCTCAATGACACAAAGGTGTATGGACACCCTTTTTAAAAAAAGAATATATATATACATATATATGTAATTTTTAATTTTAATTTTTTATTTTTAAATCCATATTGACAGTGAGAGAGCTAGGGATGAGTTCTTTGATGCTACTCAATCCAGTTTCTGAACTTGGCAATAGTTGGAGTGGGTAAATTCACCCAGAGTTTTGGAGGTGCAAGGGATGGGCAGGAATCCCCTCAGAGGCTGGAAGCTAGATGGTGCAGTAATGTTAAGTCTACATTTTGGGAGGGCCTAAAGTTAAAATTCAGCCTTAGATACTTCCTAGCTGTGGGATCCTGGGCAAGTCACTTAACCCCATTTGCTTCAGTGTTCTTAGCTATAAAAAGAGTTGGAGAAGGAAATGAGCAAATCATCCTACTATCTTTGACATGGACATGCCTTAAAAAAATAAGCACCCATAGATCTTCCTGAGTTTTCTAGAGAAAACAAGACTAACTTTACTACCGCTTCAGGGAGGAAAATGGGCAGGGGGAGAGGTATGTCCCAGAATAGTACTACTGAGGCCCTCTAAATTTCTCCCTGTCAAACAGCCTAGTTGCCCTGCCCTAGTTGTTGTTTTGCTTTCTACTTGCTTTTCTATTCCCATCCATCATTTTCTTCATCCCTAAAATAAGAGAGTTGAACTAGATCTTGGTTCCTATGATTTTTCATAGTAGAAATAGTTTATATGTCTGGGATCTATGATTTTATCTTTTGGGGTCCTCTTTCTACTAACATAAATCATAATCATAAGTTTGGTCCAAAGGAAAGTGCAGAATTTGGAGTCAGGGACCTTGGATTAAATTTTTTACTTTTCACCGCTTATGGTTTGTGTGGCCCTCAGGTTCCTATCCACAGAGGGAGTGAATGGGACCAATGGGAGACCTCTGATAGTTCTTAGTCAATGATCCTGTAACTTCTCTGTGACTTATTTAGATGATCTTGGAGAGTCACTCAAGAGTACTTGAAAATTGTCCCTGCACAGAAATTCTCTGTCGGTCCCTTGTGGGATAGAGGGGGCCCGATGATTGTTTCACTAGAGCAGCTCTGGCTAGTTGTGGAGAAACACATTCAGAGAGACAAAGTTCTCAGCCCAATCCATTTGTTAACAAAACTAGCAATTGGTAATAAATGAAGTCAAGGGACTCTCAATGACCAAAGATCCCAGTTAAGGGTGATTGGGATCTTTTATAGTGATTAACAAGACCTTTGAGTAAGATCTCAAGCATCGTAGGTCCGTCTTCTTTTGATTGGCTGGATGGTCCAATGAGGAGGGAGTATAAGTGTCCTTTAAGCTCCAATCTGTTACATCATTGGAAGAGCAGTCTTCAGGTGATGGGAGTGGTCATCAGGCAATGAAATTAGTCTGTAAGTGAATTTGTTGCTGTTTGTCCTTCATTCTGGAAGAAGACCATGACATCATGGAGCTGATGCCATGACAAGCATATGAATTGGATTTGAGTGAGGGGGGAGCTCTCCTAAGTCACTAGCCTCACTTTCTCCTCTAGAGTCATCTGGGTCCAGTCAGATATGAATCATGACATCAGGGGATGACTCTAGCATCAGGGTTAAGTGACTGTAATCTGTATGTAATAGAATTAGTATGAAGGCATGGAAATACAACAGTTTAGATTAATAAGATAGACTTTTAGCTTAATTAGGTTTCTCTGGAAAGTGAGTGAGGGATAAATAAGTTTCTAGAGGACAGGTGGTGCCTCATTTTTGCATTTGTATTCTTGGGGCCAGCACAATGCTTGACCCTTATTAGTCACGTAATTTCTTTATTGTTTGTCTTCATTTTCAAAGAGGACCAATGACATCATCAGATGATGCTTTGGCTGTTGTTTGAATTGGATTTAAGGGAGGCAGACTTATACAAAATCCCCAACCTCACTCTCTTCCCGAGTCATCAAAGTCCAGTGGCAAGGCAAAAATCAAGACTTCTGGTGAGGGCAAGAGATGTCATGGATGGCCTTGGCATCTTTGATACCTGATTAATCTCTTAATGATTCATAGCACCTGCTTCAGCTGCCTTTATGACTATTGGAGTAAGTTGTAGTCATCTACCCTTTCCATGGGGGTATGCTTGTGGTAGACTCCCCCCTAACTTACCAGTGGATTTGAGGTCTGTCAGTTGCCCTCAACCTGATTTAGCCTGTTTGCTGAAATAATTTACTGGGGTGTGCCAGTTTCTCATGTTTTGTGGCTTCTTCGAGCCACAGGTGAGAACTGGGTGACAGGTGGACACCAAAGGTGGATGAGAAGCCCTGGAAGGGGTTTGGCAAGCCCTCACCCAGAGGTGCAAATCCTTCCTGAATATCCCATACACTCCCTGTTTGTTCTTGTGGTTGTTGTTGTTTGTCCTTCCTTCTTAAAGAAGGCCTTGACATCAGGGAGGTGATGCCATGACAAGCAAGAGAATTGGATTAGAGTTAGGAGGGCTGTGCTAAGTCATTAGCCTCACTTTCTCCTCCATGGCCATCTGGCCAGATATGGATCAGGATGACCAAAGATAGCCCTGGAATGCAAGACAATCAGGGTTAAGTGACTTCCCCAAGGTCACACCACTGGTAAGTGTCCATTGAACCCATATTTGAACTTAGATCCTCCTGACTCCAAGGCTGGTGCTCTATCTACTGTACCACTTAGCTGCCTAGCTGATTGCCAAAGAAGGGAATATATATATATGGAAGACAATGGCCTGGATTCTGGGAATATAAAGACAAAATAAAAAATAGTCCTTGATATCAAAGGGTTTTCATTATGTTAGGGAGAGATGTAGCTTATCAATCCAGAAGAGCTAATAGTCAGCATTTTTACAAAACCTTAACTTTGCCTCATTCCTCTGTGATTCTATTACCTCATTTGCTCTCCACAACAAAGCCCTGATTGTACCAATGCAACAAAGAATTTCAAGTTTAATTATAAATTCACAGCCAAGTCTCCCATTAGGCCCTGACAAGTCAAGTCAAGCCAAAAGTCATTTTTTAAGTGCTTAATATCTACAGGCAGTGGGCCAAACTCTGAAGATGAAGAAAAAAACAAAAAAATACTCTTTCTCCTCAAGGAACTTACTTTCAATTGGAGGATATGGCATGTAAATAATATGTATATTCTAGTAGATTGAAGTAAATCTCATTAGAGAACATGCTAAAAGTTGTGGGGATAGGGATTTGAAGAAATGTCTCCTGAAAAAGGTTGAACTTGGACTAAGAACATATCTTCAAGAACAGTTTTCAAGTCATGTTTAAAAATTGAATACTTTGAGATTTAGCTTTCATTGCTAAACTAAAGGGGAGTAGAACAAATATGGAAATTAATTCCATTTCCTTTCTGCCAATCTGTCACTTTTTTGCTCTCAAAATCTGACATCTAAATTCTACTCACTTTAATTTTGTTCTTTTTGTTCAGTAGTTTTTCAGTCATATCTGGCTTCATGACCCCACTTGGGGTTTTCTTAGGGCTACTGGAGTGCTTTGCCATTTCTCTCTCATTTTACATATGAGGAAACTGAGGCAAAAAAGATGAAGTGACTTACCCAAGGTTACATAACTAGTAAGTGTCTGAGTCCATTTTTTGAGCTCAGGTCTTTCTGACTCCAGGCCCACTGAGTCATTTAGATGCCCTAAACAACACATTAGTGTGACTATTTTCCCATAGCCCCTTCAGCATTAGTCCTTTTCTTTTCTTTTCTTTTCTTTTCTTTTCTTTTCTTTTCTTTTCTTTTCTTTTCTTTTCTTTTCTTTTCTTTTCTTTTCCTTTTATTTTTGATCAGCCTTACCAATCAAAGCAGTATGAAGTGGAATCTCAGAATTGCTTTAACTTGCATCTTTCAAATTAGTAATGGTTTTGGAGCATTTTTTCAAATTATACAAATTGTACATGAATACTGATTAAAAGCTCTATTTTTTTCCCTTTAAAAACTACTTTTTCTTATCCTTTGACCATTTATCAATTAGGAATGGCTCTTATTCACCTAAATTTGAATGAATAATTCCTTGTCTATTTTAAAAATGAGATCTAAACCAGCCAAACTTTCTGCAAAGGTTTTTTGACCTTCCCTTCTAATTTTAGTTTTATTATTTTTATTTATAAAAAAATTCAGTTTTTTGCCTACCCATAAGTCTGAAAGTAATTCTCTTCCTTGCTCCTCCAATTTATTTGTGATAAAACCCTTTATATCAAAGTCATAAGTCCTTTTGGACCCCATTCTAGTATTCTATGAGGTGCTAGTCTAAATCTGATAATTTTTTGGCAGTTTTTTGTTAAATAATGAGTCCTTGCCCCAATGGGTGGGATTTTTGTGTATATCACAAACCAAGCTACTGTTTTTGCTTCAGAATGGTGTATACCTAATCTGTTGTCCTGGTCAACAACTCTATTTCTTCCCTAGTACCAAATCACCTTGATGATTCCTGTCTTACAGCAGACTTGGAAATCTGGTATTTCCCTAGGTGCCCCCATTTAGAATGAACCTTATAAACTAGAAATTGTCCGAAGAAGGAAGTTGAAGGACTGTTAGTTCAAACTGAAGAGCAATTAAAGGAATGACAGAGTTTACCCCAGAACACTAGAATAGAATCTAATCTTTGTCTTCCTTTTTTTTTTTTTGTCTTTGCATTGTCCATGTCTAGTTTGGAACCTGGCACAATTTAGCTGCTGAATGAATGAATGAATGTCATTCTCAAAAGAGTGGATTTGAGAGAGGGGCACATGATAGCTATCTTCAAGTATTTTGAAGAAGTCTTTTATGGAAGAATTATACTTGTTCCATTTGGTCCCATATCTAATGGGAGGAATTTGCAAAGAAAATCTCCTTATTATTTGAGTTGACCAGAGGTGGAATGGATCCTCATTAGCATATTCCAAGCAAAGATTGAATTGCTCCTCTTTGGTTGTGATACAGAGGGGATTCTTACTCAGTTAGGGGTTCAACTTGTTGGTTCCTAGGGTCCCCTCCAGTTCTTTGATGTTTGGATCCAGTGGGAGGAAGGCTTTAAAAATTTAATTTAAAAATGAAAAATGAAAAAATGAAAATTCAGTAGACAAAGAGAGGATGAGAGAACCTTATGGGGATAAGGAGTGACAAGGTTGAAGCCCAGACAGGACCAAGTCTAGGGTAGACTGTGAAAGTGAGTAGGGTTGTAGCATAGGTTGCATGTAGAAGGGATAGGAAATGATGCTGTGAAGGGGGAAAGAAATAGTACAGGATTGTGGGAGGTGGCCTTGAATGCCAGACAAAGGATTGTCAGCTTGGCTTTACAGGAGAATAGGCTTTTGAGACATGATTTGATCTGTGATGAAGACAAATAAGACAGCAATGGAAAGGATGGTTTAAGGAGGCAGAGATTTGGAGGTAGCAACACTTGTCATCAACTAATCAGTAAGCATACAGTAAGTATCAACTATCTTGGGAGGAAATTGTGCAGGGAAGCAATAATGAAAGATTGGGGGAAAGTGGGAGTAGCAAGAATAGAGAGAAGGCAGGGCGGCTAGGTGGCCCAGTGAACAGAACACTGGCCTTGGAGTCAGAAGTACCTGGGTTCAAATCCGACCTCAGACACTTAATAATTACCTAGCTGTGTGGCCTTGGGCGAGCCACTTAACCCCATTGCCTTGAAAAAAGTCTAAAAAAAATAGAGAGAAGGGGACAGATACAAGTGATGAGACTGAAGTGTAATCAGCCTAACTCATTAGGTGGGGGTGGGAAGTGAGATAAGAGAAAGACTTCAAGCTGACCCCAAAGATCATTCGAGGAGTCTAAAAGGCTATAATAGAGAAGAACAGAAAGTTTTGAATCTGAAGTCGGAGGCCCTGGTTTTGAATCCGAAGTCGGAGGCCCTGGTTTAGAATCCTTGGGCAAGTAGTCACTTTTCCTCTCTGGGCTTCTGTTTCCTCTTTTAAAAATGGAGGTCGCACTGGATGACTTCAGAAGATCATTCTGGCCCTTGAACTATGATGCTTTGATCAAGCTAGGATTGAGTTAGGAGTCACCGATTCTGGTAGTAGAGAAATTCAAACATGGCAGAGCTTACCTTAGGGAGGAGTAGACCTGGAAGACTCCAGGGTGTAGGATGTGGCCAAAGGAGCCTCAGGCTCAGAGTCCCAGAACATACTTCTGGGATTCAATCTTACCTTTGCCCCCTTACTAGCCATAAGGCTTTGAGCAAGTCACCTAAATTGGTTGGGATCCCTGCTTCTCCCTCTAGAAGATCATGAGCCTGAATTAAATGATTTCTCAGTTTTAATTTGCAATAAATGATTGTTCCTCCCTCCCCTAATTGTGAACTTGGCCTTGAAGGATGTGTAGGATTTTAATGGAGTGGCGGGGCAGAGAAAGGAGGGCATGGTGGGAAAAAGGAGAGCAACGGCACAAACAAGAGATCCAGCCCTGAAATGAGGAAGACTTGGGTTCAGATGCTGCCTCTAATGCAAGCTAGTGTTTGTCCAAGGGCAGGTCAGCTAATGTTTCAGTGTCTTGGCAACTCAGTATTTGAAGTTTCAGATGAGTTGTATGTCAGCATCTGGAGATCAAGTTTCTATACCAGAATTTCCACCCACTTCTATAAGAGCAGGTTCCTCTTTTTCCCCTACCTGCAACTTTTACCCTCCTACCTCCAACAAATCCAAATAACCTAAGTGATCAGATGATTTAAGATAGTATTGAATGTTCCAGATGGGCTGGACCAGAAAGAGATCAATCCTATGCAACCTAGCTATAAACAGATAAGGAAACTGAAGGCCAGTGAAACTGTGACTGGCCTCAGGGGATCCATTTCTATTGGTAGAAGGGTGGGGGCTGGGCATGGGGTAACGATCACCCAGTTGGTGAAGGGCAGGAGCCCCAAGTAGGGCCTCAGGGAGGAAGTGAGTCCTGTTGAATTTCTTCCTGGGATGCCCCAAGTTTCTCTCCTGCTGGAAGTATAGTGGCTGAGGAGAAGAGGCAGACCACCATAGGGATAGGTAGATAGATAGATAGATAGATAGATAGATAGATAGATAGATAGATAGATAGATAGATAGATAATAGACATATACAGGCACATATATACAAATATGCCACAGACATAGCTATAGATAGAGATACATCACATACATAAATGAGATAGATAGATAATAAGACATAGATAGGTATTAGATCATTTGGTTGTAATAATCCAAAACTGGACTAAATACTAGATCAAATACAAGAAGGAAAGAGAGTTTTTGCCCTCATGGAACTTACATTCTGATTGGGAAAAGACAACATACAAAGAGCACCTATATGTAGAGGGGTTGGGGAGCAAGGAGGAGGAGGAAAAGTCTAGAGATTGAGTCGAGACCTCTGAGCGAAGAGATGCATGGCAGGGGCTTTTCCTGAGAGAATAAAATAGGGAGGGGACAAAGGGTGACAGTGGTTTAAGTCACCAGGGCTGAGGGAAGATGCTGAAACACTTTCTGTGCTTTCCATCCTGGGGCAGGTCCAGTTGTCTTGCCCTGATTGTGACTCTGTCTGGAACCTAATTCCCTTGATTTGGAGGGCAGGACTTTTCTCCCTCTCCTGTTGTCCTTCAACCCACTTTTCCAAAAGACATTGGGTTTGCAATCAGAACATGTGGCTTGGAAAGTACATTGTGGTCCTTAGTCCTTGTTCATCCCTGGCTTTCATCTTTGCCACAATGACCTCCTTAATACTTGGTCCTGAGGCTACCCCGGCAATCAGTAACGTTTTTTAAATATCTATGATGTGGGGCAGCTAGGTGGCACAGTGGATAGAGCAATGTCCCTGGAGTCAGGAGGACCTGAGTTCAAATCTGTTGTCAGACTTTGGGCAAGTCTCTTAACTCCATTGCCTTAAATAAATAAAACTTTTTAAAAAAATCTATGTGCTGAGCTTTGGAGATAGAAAATTAAAAAATGAAACATTCCTTGCTCTCAAGGAGTTTCCATTCTATGAGAAGAGATGTCCATCATATATATAATTTATGTACATATACATATATATATATACAATGTGCATGTATAGATTGCATATAATCCATATATATTGTATTTAGACATTCACACACATACACATATTAAATGCAAGATAATATTAGGAGGGAGGGTACTGACAACTGGGAAGGGGGGCAATCAGGAAAAGCTTCATGCACTCAAACTAAGGGGGGTGATCAGGAAAAGCTTCATGCACTCAAACTAAGCTTTGAAAGAAACAAAAGGAGCTAAGAGAGAGGAAGGAGAACATTTCAGGCCTGAGTAGACACCTGGATCCAGGAGATTCAATGTCATGTTTGAGAAAGAACAGGGAAGTCCCTTAGGCTAGCCCTGGGATCTGTCCTCCCATGACTTGAGTAAGATACTGAGTTTGCTTCATTTCAGAACAGCCTTCACCGACTCTTTCAAAAAACTGAAGGAAGTCCTAAAAGCTGCCATTGAGAAATTGAGGGGGGGGGGGCATCAGATAAGACTTTAAAAGAAGACCCAGCCCTGCTATTATCCTCATTTTCTGATGAGCATTTTAAATTGCTGTCCTCAAGGGAGTTGATGCCTACTCATAGTCTTACAATCATGAACTGGGCTCTTGTAGACTCAGCCATCCCTTATTAAACTGCTCCAGTATCTTTGCCAAGAAAGCCTCAAATGAGGTCATGGAGAGTTGCAGAGTGTCTGCTGCCCACAATTAGACCCTGTCTCCATCATTGGTGTGACTGCCAGCACCCAGCACTAAAACCTCTATTGTCATCTGATCCATGTCAGTCTGGAGCAGATGGTGGATGTTGGGCAGATACTTACTTGTTTTGTGGTCTCAACCCCTCTCCACTTAATTAGCTTGGACTCACATCCTATACCGCTTGCCTGCCTGCCTATCCTGGGCTGGTAAACACTGAGGTAGCAGGTTGATAAACATTATCTCACTTTTAATTGGTTTCTCCTCTGGTTGGATAGGGTGGGTATTTTTTTTTCTTTCTAACTGGTATTTTTGCAAATGGTGCAGCATTGTGGGTTGTCATCTCCATTTTATATTTGATCCCTCTTGGCAAGATATCAAACAAGTGTGGTATATCAAAAGTGTGAGATTTATTTGAGTAAAGGAGCTAAACTTTTCTAGGCCAGAGGAAATTGCTGGAGCCTGATCAACCAAGAGAATGCACATGATTCACTCATACCCTTTGGCCAAGAGACTCAATTCTTTTTATCATTCTTGAGGAAGTCACATATTTGATGGTAACTTTGCATTGTCTAGGGAGGAGTTGATTTCATGGATTTTTCATCTATGACCAAACTCACCATTGTCCAAGGACTTATGTGATTAGTAACCAGATTTATTTTGACCTCTGAGATTTCTTCTGGTTTTTATTTCCAGTTTTTGAACCCATGCATCAGAAGAGGATGGAAGAACTTTGATGGTTATTTTATGTTTGTGTAAATTTATATGTATTTGTGTGTGTGTGTGTGTGTGTGTGTGTGTGTGTGTGTATGTTAGTTATAGGGAGGTGAGGATCAAGTTAACAAAATATAGTATATATAAAAAAAATTTTTTTAAGGGGGGGGTATTGCTTAGCTGAATTATTTGTTCTTTTATTTTTGGTTTGAACCTATGATGTTATTGGCACTCTAGAGAACAGCTAATATAGGTTGACACCTGCTCTGTAATTTAAAGTCATAGAGAGTTGCCAGGGGCCCTGAAAATTTAGGTGACTTGTCTAGGGTCACACTGCCAGTAGGTGTCAGAAACAGAACTTGAACCCAGGGCTTCCTGATTCCCAGGTTGGTTCTCTAAGCACAGTGTTACACTGCCTCTCTGTATTGATTGAATAATTCACCAAAGGTTCCTAGTGGTGAGAGGGAGAAGGTGTTCCACTGGTCTCTTCCAGATAGCAGGAGAAAGTCAGGAAGATTTCTAGCATGGGGGACATTGGGTAGAACTTATATACATGGTGGGCTGACAAGGAGAGTTGTGGTATGCATTCAGTTCTGTTCAGCTGGCCTCTATTTAGGGCACTGGAGAGGTAAGGCAAAAAGAGATGGGGGCCCACCTGCCACAGTCTTTCATTCTTTTAAAAAAATCTTTTATTAGGAATTCAACAATCCTCAGCCAACATAAACATTTTGCTATGTACAGAACAAGAGAGAGGCCTTTATAAGAAAATGTGGACTTAGGTATGCTTTTTTAAAATGTGTGTTAAATGTAGCAAGGGGTCTGTGAAAATGGCTCTGTTTAGGCCCCATTCTACACATCCTTTTTATTGGTTGCTGAGTGTTTTTAGAATACTTTGCTCTTTAAGAAAAAACAAAAAAAAAAACAAACATCAAATAACCATCAAAGTTCTTCCAACCTCTTCTGATGCATGGGTTCAAAAACTGGAAATGAAAACCAGAAGAAATCTCAGAGGTCAACATGAATCTGGTTACTTTGAGAATGGAACTGGGGTTTTTGTTTGTTTTGTTTTTTGTTGTCTTTCTTTGTATTCATTTTGACCTGACCCACATGGGTAATAATAAAGACTTGCATTCTGTGGATATCAGGGAGAACACAGGGAAGAAAATGCAAAGTCACTTTTGGGGGGCTGAACACCAACAGTGAAATCCAGAAAGGCCTATTTGGCCCTTGGGGTGGCATTGGGGGTTGTCCGTCCTCCTTGATGGGATTCTGCTTTATTAAAGTGTGGGGGAGAGAAACTAACATTTTTCATGCCATACCTGCTTTATCTCCATTATCTCATTTATGTCTCTGTCAGGGAGAAGTTGCAGGAATAATAATTCCCCTTTTACAAATGAAAAAACTGAGGCTTAGGAAGCTTATATGGCCTATCTATGATCAGCCAGCATACCATAATTAATATCAGAAGTAAGATTTGAACTCAGGTAACTTGACTTTGATTTTTAATGAAATGAATATATTAAGAGATTAGAAAATGACTTTCTACACCTAATGCCCATCTGCACAGACACTGGGTACTGTATGTTAAGGGAATTTCATTTTCATTTTAAAGTATATTTTAATTATTTTCTTTTCCCCTGATTACATGCAAAAACAAGTTTCAACATTCACTTTTAAAGTCTTGAGTTATGAATTTTCTCCCTTTTTCCCACCCCAGACCCCCTCATTGAGAAAGCAAATTATTTGATATAGGTTAAAAATGTATAGTCATAAAAAATAGTACCATAATAGTCATGTTGTAAAAGTAAACATACCTTCCCCCCCAAAAAAAGAAACTTCAAGAAAAAAGTATGCTTCAATCTGTATTCTGCCACCATTAGCTCTGTCTTTGGGATGGATAGTTTTCTTTATCAGAGTTCTCTTGGTTCACAGCATTGCTAAGGAAAGATGAGTCCTGATCATCGTGCAACATTGCTGTTACTTTGTATAAGGTACATTTCCTAGTGCATCTGCCCATGCAAAGTTTTTTTTTTTTTTCTACTGGGACCATCCTGTTCATCATTTCTTATAACAGAATAGCATTTCATCTTAATCACATATCACAATTTGTTTAACCACTCTCCAACCAATGAATATCCCCTCAATTCCAACTCCCTGCCACCATAAAAAAGCTACTACAAAGATCCTTATACACATAGGTTCTTTTCCTTCCTATTTTCATCTCTTATGGAAGAGTTTATTATTGTTATGGAAGAGTATATTATTGTTCCAAATTGCTTTACAGAATTGTTGAATCATCTCACAACTCCTCCAAAAATGCACTGATGTCTCATCCTTCTTACAATTTGCCAATAGCTGTTATCTTCCACCCTCATAGTATTAGCCAATCCAATAGGTATAAGGTAGCACCCAGAGTTGTTCAAGCTACATCTCTCCTGTCAGTAGTGAGTTAGGTCATTTTTAATGATTTAAATAGATAGTATTGATATCTTTATCTGAAAGCTGTTCACATCCCTTGGACATTCATCAGTTGAGGAATGGCTCACATTTTTATAAATTTGACTCAGTTCTCTGTTTGAGAAAATGAGGTCTTTATCAGAGGAACATTTCACTATGTTTTCCCACAGTTGCTATTGCAAATTGCATTTCCCTCTGTCCTATTGCCCCCATCTCCATTTATTCTATTCTCTTTCTCCTTTCACCCATTCCCTCCCCAAAAGTGTTTTTCAACCAAATATGCGCTTCCACAATCTTCCATCCCTTCTATCACCTACCTCCCTAATCCTCCCCTTTTCTCATCCCTTTCCTCTTCTACTTCCCTCTAGGGTAAGATAGCTTTCTAAACCCAATTGAGTGTACTATTCCTTCTCTGAATCAGCTCCAATGAGAGAAAGACTTGTTCACTCCCCCTCACCTCCCCCACCCTCCACTCCACTGCAAACGCTTTTTGTTTTTTGCCTCTTTTATATGAAATAACCTGCTGTAGAACAGGTGAAGTTCTTCTTTCCCTTTCCCTTTCCTATTTCCCTTTCTTCCAGTACATTCCTCTCTCACTTATTAACCCCATTTTTAAAAATATATTATCCCTTGAAATTCAACTCCCACTTGTGCTTTGTGTATACATGTTTTTTCCTAACTGCTCTAATACATGAGGAAGTTCATGCATTATCAGTATCATCTTCCCTTGCAGGAATATATGCAGTTCCACATCATTAAGTCCCTTATGATTTGTCTTTCTTGCTTATCTTTTTATGATTCTCTTGAGTCTTGTATTTGAAGAGTGCATTTTGGTCATTTCATTAGAAAAATTCAAAAGTTCCCTATTTAATTGAATGTCCATCTTTTCCCCCTGAAAGAGTATTTGCTGGATAGTTCATTTTCAGTTGTAAACCAAGCTCTTTTGCCTTCTAGAATATCATATTCCAAACCCTGTTATCCCTTAATGTGGAAAATGCCAAATCTTATATTATCAAATAATCAAATTGTTTCCGTTTGATTACAATAGTTGTTCCTTGACTTCTGAAATTTGGCTGTAATATTCCTGGCAGTTATCATTTGGGGATGTCTTTCAGGAGGTGATTGGTAGAATTTTTCAATTTCTATTTTACCCTCTGCTTCTAGGATATCAAAGCAGTTTTCCTGAATAATTTCTTGAAAAATGATGTCTAAGGCTCCTTTTTTTGGTATGGCTTTCAGGTAACCCAATAATTTAAAAATTTTTCTCTCTGGTTCTGTTTTCCACCTAGTTGTTTTTCCAATGAGATATTTCACATTTTCTTCTAGTTTTTCATTCTTTTGGTTTTGTTTTTTTTTTTATTTATTTCTCACAGTCATCAGCTTCCTTTTGCTCCATTCTATATTTTAAGGAATTATTTTCTTCAGTGAGCTTTTGTATCACCTTTTCCATTTGGCCATTTCTGCTTTTTAAGGCATTCTCCCATTGACTTTTTGGACCTTTTCTTACATTTGACCCGTTCTGGTTTTTAAGATGTTACTTTCTTAATATTTTTTGTATCTCTTTCACCAAGCTGCTGATTCAGTTTTTGTGATTTTTCTGCATCACTCCACCTCCATCTTTCATTAACATTTTTAAGGAAACCGTTTCTCCTCCAAATAGTTCTTCTACCTCATTTATTTGATTTTCAAATTCCTTTTTGTGCTCTTCCATAACCTGAGTCCAATTTGTATTTTTCTTAGAGGCTTTGACTTTGTTATTTTCTTCTCTGAGTATATATTTTGATCTTCCGTATGACCATAGTACAGGTATATAGTTGGATTTTTTTCTGTTGCTTGCTCATTTCCCCAGTCTATAACTTGATTTTAACTCTTTGTTAAATGGGACTCTGCTTCCAAGGTGGAAGATATACTGTCCCAAGTTTTGCAGCTGTTTTCAGAAATACTTTCAGGGACCTGCGAGTTCTCAATTCCTCCTACTCTTGTGGTCTCTGTTCTGGTCTGTGAGAGACCACAAGACCTCCCTTTTGCCCTGGAACCATGAGAAGGGTCCCCAGTTCACTGAGACTGTAAGTTCTATTGTGCTCCGATTCCTCTTTCTGGGACTGGGACTCCAGACTGCAACCAGATCTGAGTATGGGCAAAGCAACAGAGTCCTGCCTCAGGGATAGCAAAGAGACCCCTTCATCATCCCTGGACTGAGAGTTTGGGAAGCAGCCACTGCTATTGATTTACTGGCTACTGAAGCCTGGGATATGGGCTGTGTTGCTGAGACTTGTGCTAGACTGTGTAGCATTCTCACTCTGTTGTGGCAGAATTTTCCTGCTGACTATCCATCTTGGATAGTCCTTGGCAATCCTGGGCTGAGAGGTCTGGAAACCTCCACTGCCACTGACCCAGGTGCCCAACTGTGATGACTGGAGCTAGTTCATTCTGATGCCAGCTCCATGTGGCTCTGCATTCCTCACTCACCACTGTGCAACAGACCATTTCCTCAGATCTTCCAAGTTGTCTTGGGCTGGAAAATTGTTTCACTCAGTCTTTTTGTGGCTTCTGTCATGCTAGGATTTGGTTAGAGGCATTATTTAAAGGTATTTGAGGGAAAATTCCATGTCTCTCCCTTTACTCCACCATCTTGGCTCCACTTTCATCTTTCATCTTCATTTTTTTTTTAGATTTTTTGGCAAGGCAAATGGGGTTAAGTGGCTTGCCCAAGGCCACACAGCTAGGTAATTATTAAGTGTCTGAGACCGAATTTGAACCCAGGTACTCCTGACTCCAGGGCTGGTGCTTTATCCACTATGCCACCTAGCTGCCCCTTTCATTTTGATTTTTTAAGGAAGCCCAAAGACATTCCACTTCTAAAGGTTAAGTGGAAAGGACACTGGCATTGTAGTCATGGGATCTGGTTTCAAATCCTGTCTTTAACATTTACTCTTTGATATTAATAATTTGGTTTTCTTCCTTTTTCAAAAAAATCAAACTAACCAATTATTTATCTATTTTATAGTTTTTTTAAAATAAAAATGGTTCCTAGTTTTATTTCTTTATTCATTTTATTTATTTGCATTTTTATTAATCTTTCTTTTTATTTTTATGATTCCCATTTTGGTGTTTAATGAGCATTTTTAATTTGTTCTTTTTCAGTTTTTATTTACATGTGCAATTGATTAATTTACTTTTTTCCTTTTTATTGAAATATTTTACCTAAGTACTGCTTTGGCTTTGTTCCACAAATTTTGGTGTGTGGTCTTATTGTTGCCATTCTCTTTAATGAAATTGTTGATTATTTTTATGATGTCCTCTGATCCATTCATTTTTTAGGATTAGATTATTGTTCTAATCAATTTTAAATCTGTTTCTCTGATCTTTTATTGAATATAATTTTTATTGAATTATGGTCTGAAAAGGATACCTTTAATATTTCTGCTTTTATGTATTTGTTTGTGAAATTTTTATTCTCTAATACATGGTCAGTTTTTGTAAAGGTATCATATTACATTGAGGAAAAAAGGGTATATATTCCTTTCTGTTCTTCATGAGTTTTCTTCAGAGATGTATCATATTTAACTTTTTCCAAAATTCCATTCATCTCCTTAACTTCTTTATCATTTATTTTGTGACTTGCTATATCAAGCTTTGAAAACTAAAAAGTGAGGTGCCCCATTAGTATAGTTTTGCTGTCTATTTCTATTTGTAACTTATTTAACCTTGAATTATTTGGTGAAAAGGCAATTTGGGACATGTATGTTTAGTACTGATGTTACTTCGTTATTTATGGTACTTTTTAGCATGATATATTTTCCCTTCTCATTTTCCTTTTAATTAGTTCTAGTTTTGCTTTGTCTGATTTCTACGTCTGCCTTTTTTATTTCATATGCTTGGGATAGGCATCCCATAACACACTGATGGATTTGAGGCTTTTTGCTCCAGTTCCTTTTTTTAACTCTTAACTGTTAAGAACATTTCTTGTAAAGAATATATGGTTGGATTCTGATTTCTAATCTGTTCTGTTATCTCTTTCATTTTATGGGTAAATTCATCCCATTCACTTTCACAGTTATGATTACTGACTGTACATTTTTCTCTATACTGTTTTCTTTCTTTTTCTTTTTTTGCAAGGCAGTGGGCTTATGTGACTTGCCCAAGGTTACACAGCTAGATAACTATTAAGTGTCAGATGTCAGATTTGAACTCAGGTCAAGAGGACCTAGGGCTGGTGCTCTATCCACTGCTCCATTTAGCTGCCCCTCTATACTATTTTCTTCTGGTTATTATTCACACTTTTTTTTTAACTTTATCCATCAAAAGTCTATTTTGCTTCTGACCACTATCTCTGTCCCCATTTTACAGAGGAGGAAACTGAGGTTGAGAAAAGTGAAATTACATGTCTAGGATCACTCAGCTTAAGAGGACCAGTTTTTATTATTCTTTTCAATTTCATTAATGTATCACAATTTATCAATTTTTGGTTGTTTCCAGTTTTTTTTGTTTTTGTAATTGCTTACAATAGTGCTCTGGATATTTTGAAGAGATAGCACTTTGGAGGTTCTTCTCTATAATGTTTTCAGGGCATGGTCTTGACAGTGGAATTCTGAATTATCACTGACAATATATGATATTTCAAGATTTGTAAAGCATTTTACAGTTGATCTATCTTACTTTTGAATCTCACAACAACCCTGCATGGCAAGTCCTCCAAGATTATTATCCTCATTCAACTCTTGAAGAAACAGAGGTTTAGAACCAGCAATGACTTGCTGGTCCATGACCACAAAGCTTCTGAGTATTAGAGATGAGATTGATAGCAGGATCTTATCTAACTCCAAGATTCCAGGTCATTCTGCCTCATGCTTCATTTCCCATGGTCTCAGTTAGACTTATATCTCCACAAAGGCAGGCATCCTTGTTTCTTCCCTGGCAGTGTGGGGCTGAGCATGGAGCCACCAGAACTGAGGTTGAATGGCAGCTCTCCTGATCACTCCCTTTGTGACTATGGACAAGAAATTTTGCCTCCCTAAGCTTCAGTTTTCTTCATTTGTCAAATGACTAGATGGTGTATGTGATCCTTTCCCTTCTAAACCAATCCCTCTTCCTCTTCTAGTGCCTAGCAGAGAGCTGTGTACTCAGCAGGTACCTAATTGATTGAATGAATCATTGAACCAATGGATGAAAGATAAAATCTCCCAGGTTGTCAGAGAACTGTGATACTGTTTCTTACTGGTCCCTCAATAAGTATTTCCGGCCTAATTGAGGCTCTGCAGGATTGAACCCCAGGTCTTTCTCACTCCAGGTTCTATATATTTCAAAGCAGAGCCTAGGATGAAGTGGAAAGGGGCAAGTGGGAGAAGTAAAGTTAGTATAAATAAAGAAGCCTTGAAAATGATAAAGGTAGAACAGGGAAAGAAGATGAAATGATTAGAGAAAGTTGGATGAGAATAGGTCTATCCATTTAGCATCTCTATAGAGGCAGCCAGCAAGGAAGATCTGTGTGGAACAAATGAGGGAACAAGGCTGCATCCCTAGGGTAGATTGCTAAATATATTTGAGGGTTTGCCCTTAAGTGAAAAACAAAGGATACAAAGTGCTGAGAAAGACATATATGGGTCTTTGAAAAGAAAAGTCATGCCTTGGGGAATCAAAGACTACCAGAGCAATCGATCAACCAAAAAACATTTATTAAATATTTACTGTTTGGAGGACTAATATGGAAATATGTTAAACACAATTGTGCATGTACAACTTTTACAGATGGCTTGCCACCATGGGGAGGAGGAAGAGAAGGATGGTAGAAAAATGTGGAACTCAGAAGCATGCAAATGAATGAATTCTGAAAAACTACCTTTGCATATAATTGGAAAAGTAAAATAAATTGTTAAAAAAAGTATTTACTATTCGCTGAGCATTGTGTCAAGCGTTAGTATGACAGAAAAATAGCATGATAGATAATAATAACAGCATTAAACAATAATAATAATAATAATGGGTAACATTTATAGCTTGTTCTTTTTAAATCAAGTCTGGTTCTTGATCTCATTTGGGGTTTTTTGGCAGAATTACTGGAATAGATTTCTGTTTCCTTCTCCCTCTCATTTTACAGATGAGGGAACTAAGAGTAAAGTGAAAAACCCAGGATCACCTAGCTAGTGTGTAAGGTTGGATTTGAAGTCAGGAAGATGAGTCTTCCTGACTCCAGGTCTAGACTCTACTGTGTCATCTATCTGCTTTAGCATTTTTGTGCCATAAGTCAGTTATATTGCTATGTTAAGCTCTTAAAAAATATCTTGTGTCATCCTCACAGCCACCCTATGAGGCAAGTACTATTATTATTACAGTTTTACAGTTGAGGAAATTGAGGCAAAGACTCTTTTTTTTCCTCAAGGAGTTTATATTTTAATGGGGTAACCACATATATATCAGTAGGTATAGCCAAAACACATAGTAAATAGTAACTTTAAAGTTGCTCTGTCTGAGGAGACCAGATAGGTATTGAGTTTACTCCCTTGCAAAGTTGGTTGAAATTCAAAGGATAGTCCTTCTTCCTGAGCAGAGTGAAAAATAATTACCAGTATGAGACAAAGAGAAACTCCTCCTGTTGGACAGAGCAACACTTGATGATTGGAAGGTGTATTCTTGTGAATATTTAAGCATTAGTATTATTCTAAATGATCTCGGCAGCCAAAAAATTATGGGATTAAAGTTTATTTCCAGTAATAAAATGGACATGATAAGTTATCATGTAGTGACATCTTCTTGTGTTCCAAATTGTGTAGCAAGACTAGGGAAATATAAATCACAACTAGGTCCTTTTGAGGACTATAATGAGATTTTGGAGACTGTTGACTTCATAAGTACAAGTCAGAGACTGGATTCATTTATTTGACTCAACTGGGCCAAGAGAATCACCCAAACTGAATGGGAACCAAGAGGTCACAGAGTCACAGAATTTGCTAGTTGGAAGGAACATCAACCACCATGTAGTTTAATCCATTTATGGAGAACATTCTTTATGTATTCCAAGTCCATTTTACATGTGAGTAAACTGAGGTAGGAAGAGGAAAATGATAAAAAAAAATGGTAAACTACTCCTGTATCTTTGCCAAGAAAACCTCAAATAGGGTCAGACATGACTGAAAAACAATTCAACAACAACATTGGAAGCAGAATGTTGTATGTGAGAAAAAGCAATGAAGCCCTTCAATTGTACTAAAAAAGGCATGGAGGGATGTGATGTCTAATAAAGCTAGAAGGGACTGTGAAGGCCTTTCAATGTCAAATGGAGGAGTTTGTATTAGACCCTAGAAGTGGGGATGAATTGTAAATATGGTGGATAGCCTGTGCAAAGATATGGAGGTACGAATGAAATGTCACAAATAGACTAATAGTCCAGTATGATCAGAAGGTGTGTGTGTGTGTGTGTGTGTGTGTGTGTGTAAAAAGGATAACTAGAGATAAGATCAGAAAGGTAGTCTTGAGTCAACTTTAAACATCAGACCAAGGGGTCCCTATTGTAGCATGTGTTTTATCAAACTTCTGTTCTTCATTCTGCCATTTTTGCTCTATAGAGAAGTTGTCACTTTCAACCATTTCCTCGAAGCCGCTGCAGAGAAGGAAGTCCAGGGAAAAGCCAGACTCCAGAATTTCATTGAGAACCTGTTACAAAGGGTCGATGTAGCCGAGAAGCAATTAGAGTATTATCAGAGCCAGCAGATCACAGACCATGGCAAGGGTGCCAGTGGGCACTTGGTGAGTTTCTCAATCATCCTCATTGCCTTCCCCACCATGCTCTTCACCTCACCTAGCTCATCGCTTCCTTTTGTTGGGAACAAGAAGCAGAAGAGAATTCTTGAAGGACTGAACAGCAAGCAGTACAGGAATGTACTGACCATTTATTAGAGCTCACTTAGGCCCCTTCAAGTCTTCTCTTCTAGCCCAAAGTGCTTGGGTGAGTTAAACCACTTTGAAACCTCCTCTCTATTCCATCCTTCACTCCTGGTCCTCCCATATAACCACAATTTCACATAAAAGTGGACTTATCCTTTGGTGATGATCCTCATAGAATCCAAGACAACATTTATCAAGTAAAGATAAAAATAAAAAGCAATGTCTGCCCTCAGGAAGCTGAAGGAACCACACAGGTGGGTTACAAACAAGATTAATACAAATCTATACAAAGTGAATACTAAGTAATGGGGATAGGGAAGAGGATGATCAGTTGAAAAGGCAGACATGACTCTTGGAAGAGATGTTGCCCAAACTCCATCTAGAAGGAGGTTGGAGGATCTAAGGGGTGAAGGTGGGGAGGGAGAGCTCTCAAGAAGTCGGGGTGAGGAGGGGGTGTCTGTCGTAGAGATGGGGAAGACTGCAAGCAAGCATATAATATATACCTCCAAAGAGGCATTAACATATAATTACTTTCACAAC
Source organism: Macrotis lagotis (assembly GCF_037893015.1). NCBI lineage: Eukaryota > Metazoa > Chordata > Mammalia > Peramelemorphia > Peramelidae > Macrotis > Macrotis lagotis. The sequence goes on from NC_133661.1 coordinate 23,556,537, forward strand.
TGGATGATTATGGAAATGTTTTGCATGACTTCCCATTTTTAACCTATATTAAATATCAGTGAGGGGGAGGTGGTAAGAAGAAATTTAAAAATGAATGTTTAATCTTGTCTTTACTGGTAGCCAGGGGAATAAAATAAAGGATTTAAAACAAAAACAAAAACATGTAATTATTGGTATCCTGCTCTGTGTTCATGTAAGAATTGGAAGATGTTAGGCATGGGGAGAAGGAAGAGACACAAAATTTCAGAAATGGCCCCTGCCTCAAGGAGTTTATCATCTAATAGAGGAGCCAAGATTAACTCACAGAAAATAACCTGAGATGAATTCAGAGGAAAGGGAGGGGTGAAAGGTTAGAGGGAATAAGCTGCCAGTGAGAAGTCCTGTCTGGCTAGATGGCCATCCATCTGGGGAGGTAGAGTTCCCGAGTCATCAAAGCAGAAGGCATTTATTTCTTGGAGCGGCTGCCCCAGCACTTTTTTTTTGTACACTCAGCTTTAGCCAATCACTCCTTTGAACATTTATTTCCCTTCAATCTCCCTTTGAATAGACATATTTTGCCTTAAGATGATCTATGGTGGCCAGAGGTATCAAGAGTCTCGTTACTCAGAACCATTCAGATGACATCTCTCTTTACTCTCTTTATAGGCTGGCTAGCAATAGATCATGAGGAGTGATGCCAATCTGAGAGTTCTAAATTAATTTTTCTCCAATCTAACCTCTCTTCTGACCTGTGTTAAAAATCCAGTTCATGAGCAATATGGAATCCTTCTTTAATCTGTGTCACCTCTTTCCCTTCAAGTTGTCAGAATTCTTCCCCTGCCCTTGGTAGTTTTCATCCATCTCTTTATGTGAAACCTTTGGTGTGGGTCCTCCAGGTTTTGCCATCTTTGCAAATAAGCCTTTCTGTTCTTTTGTCTCTATTCTTTCTGGAGAGTCCTCTGAGCCCCCTTGTTCTTTTCACCTGGCTGTTCTAAAAATGTAACATGTTTACTCAGACATTTTCTCCTTGCCTTCTAAAATGATCCAGAGTTATAAATGCAGAGTGACCCAATAACCCATCTGCTCACATTGAAGCTGGAATGTTTTGGAATAACTAGGCTGATTTTCTTTGAAGTAAGGATTTGTATTTGTTTCTAAGTCATTTCAAAAGAGGAACTGTTTCTTCTGAAGTCTCTAATATCTAAGACACCAGATTGTCTGAGTTTTCAATGGTTTGATTCTCATTCCTTGATTTATTCATTCATTTAAGCAGTTATTAAATGCCTGCTGGGAGAGGGACAGTTGGGTGGTCCAGTGGATAGAGCACTGGCCTTGGAGACAGGATGGGAGGATGGGAGTTCAAATCCAGTCTGACACTTGCAGCCTAACTAGCTGTGTGACTTTGAACAAATCACTACACCCTGATTGCTTCCCATCCAGGCCATCTCCAGTTATCCTGAATCATATCCGACCATTGGACCCAGATAGCTCTGGAGGAGAAAATGAGGCTGGTGGCTTAGCACAGCATACCCCGCCCCCCAAATCCAAGTCATGTGCTGTCATGGCATCTCCTCCCTGATGTCATGGTCCTCTTCGAGAATGAAGGACAAAACATCAAATGAAGGACAAAACATCAAATGCCTACAGTGTGCCTTCTGTTCAGCACAGACACATAAGGGTAACTCATAGTAGAGAATCTGATGGTATAAAGAATGGTAAAGAACCTGAGTCATGCTCTAGGAGGACCTGAAGGAACAGAGTTCTGCAGGCTTTTCTTATCTACACACTTTCACCAAAACAAAACAAATCTGGTAATGCTTTGACCTACCAGGGAAGCTCCTTAAAGACTGGTCCAGTTGATTTAATCACTGTATCTCCAGTGTCAGACTTAATCAGAGCTTGTTAATTGGTTCATTGATCTGAAGGGAGAGGTAGAACCTGGAATAGAGAAGACAAAAGGGAGCCTAGATAGTTAGCCCTCAAGGAGCTTCCATGCTAATGGGAAAGATAAGATTGGTTTGTTCAAGATACTGAGTAGCTAGAGGATAATTCAGGTGGGAATTGTTATCCATCAAGAAACATTTATTAATATTTATTAACGTGTTAGATACTGGAAATACAAAAGAAAAAATACTACATTTTTAGAACAGCCAGGTGAAAAGAACAAGGGGGCTCAGAGGACTCTCCAGAAGGAATAGAGACAAAAGGACAGAAATGCTTATTTGCAAGGACGGCAAAACCTGGAGGACCCACACCAAAGGTTTCACATAAAGAGAAGGATGAAAACTACCAAGGGCAGGGGAAGAATTCTGACAACTTGAAGGGAAAGAGGTGACACAGATTAAAGGATTCTCCCCATGAGAATGCCAGCTTCCTGGCAACCTTTGTAATGTAAATATACACAAGAATGTGTGTATGTGCACAGAAGATTTGTTATTTGATACCAGTCTCAGCAGGGAGTCCCCAGAGTTTATCCAGTAGATTCACCTTATGGTGGGAATGAGCATCCCTGGGTGCCTGAGAGTGAAAACTGGTCTTCTTGTTTCCATTCATTAGTTGGTACTAGCTGGACCAGAAGCTGCCAAGGATGGGACTCGGCAAATGAAGATATTCTCTCTCCCCAAAAGGCAGACATTTTATTACAGAATTTATGAGGAACAGAAACAACCTAAATGAGGGCTAGTTGGAGCCCCAAACATTTACTTTGTCTTTTTACATTTTCATTTGAGGAATGTCATAATTTTGGCACTCAGCCATGGTCTGATTTTCCCTAGAATGTGTCTAGGGTAATGAATTGTATGCAGAGATAGTCCAGAACCATGGAAATGTAACAGAGCATTTTCTCTGCTTTAAATTCAGTTCAAATTCACCCTCAGACACAATAATTACTTAGCTATGTGACCTTGGGCATGTCACTTGACCCCTTTGCCTTGTAAAAACAAAAAAAAAATTCTATTTTCTTCTCATCTTCTAGGAATTATTCTTGGAGCCTCTATACTTTGATTTTTTTGTTTTACCATGGATATATGAGTATTCTCTTTGCCACTGGAGATTGCACCCATTTATACCTTCTCTTCTCATGAAACTTTTCTCCAGGTTGTTCCATGAATACTCCATGTTGGGGATCTTCCTGACTTGTTGGGATGATTTAACCTCCTGAATCAGTCTTAGAGCATAGATGCATGGTGTAGAGACAGATAGAGATAGGGCCAGGCTTTTGTATGAGAAGAGCATCAGACTTTTGTCAGTCACCTATATGGAAAGCAGTGTGGCCAATCCAATGGGTCCTTTGCAATGTATACAGAGTTCTTTGAGAGGGAGGGGGAAATGAGCAGCTGTTCAACTCACCTGTGAAGTAATACTTTTCTCTTATTTGTTTTTCTTCAGTTTACAGACATTGTCTCAAATAGGAAACCCAAATGCCTGTACGTACTTTTATTTATGTTTTTGATTATTTAATTGAGATTTAAATACAGCATGGTTTCAAATTGCATCCTTTTTTTTAATGATACATGAATCATCTGTCTACACAGAGCCATAACTAGAATAGGATAATCAGATCTCTTCCTCTGATGCTGAAATCTAGAAGGTGCTCCCCAGCACATGTATTCCTTTTGCAATATAGCCGAGATCAGCACTAATACTAATTAATTAAAACAGGATGTGATCCCGGTGGTCATAACGTGTGTGAGTTCCAGAACTTCTCATCCTTCCAGATCATGTCTTTCCCAAAAGTAGTTTGAGAGACCTCAAACACCAAAATAGCTAGTTATAACTCTGTGTAATTAGACATATACATGGACACATGTGTGGGTGTGTGTGTATTTTAGAGGTGGAAAAGAAATTTCCATTATGTTTTGTATTGCTTAAGGCTTCACTGAGGGTGTTTAACTTCTATAATGATAAAGTAGAGGCCAAAGATAGGAAATAGTAATCGGCAGAGAAATAGCAGATGATTTTCTAGTTAGGAAATTAGACTTTAGGATGTTTCTTCCTAAATAAGAGAAACTTGAAAGTTAAAGAATTTAAACTCCTTGTTCATTTGATCAATAAACATCAGTTAAAAGTGCCCACCATCCATCAATCACTGCTAAGCACTGTGATACAAAAAGGCAAAAGATGGTATCTTCAAGGAGGACAGATGACTCCTGCCCTCAAGGAGCTTACAGTCTAAGAGAGAACATGCAAGCAAATAGATACAAAGGGATAAATAGGGAATAATTAACAGAGGGAAGATGAGGACACTATAATAGAATGAAGGATTGGAAGTGGCAGGACCATGATTCAGACTCAGATCCTCTAATATCAAAGCTAATATTCTTTTAGAATATTTTACTGCCTCAGTTTTTCTAGTGTCTTCATTACTATCATACTATCTATGAAAGGCAGCATGAGTTGGGGAGAAAAGTCCTTGGACTTGACTTCAGGTCCTAACTCATATATCAACTGTGAGACTGTGGACAATTGGCTTGCCAAGTTGTCCAGTTGCCAAGAATGCTCTGAATTCTTCCTAGCCTTGATTCTGTTTAGGGCACCCATTTATCTGCTCAGGATTCTTACCTTTTTTTCGACTTAAAAGCGGGATTCCCCCCAATTCCAAACTCAAGTCCCTTGCAGGTCTTCTGAGTCAGGATCCTCACCATTTCTCTCCTATCTGCAGGTGCCGAGGGGGTCCACATCCTGCTTGCCACAACCCTGACCTCAAGGCCCACTTCCACCCAAAGGGAAGGAATTCCCTTAAGAAAGCCAAGGATGAACGAGGGAGTGGTCAGTCTGCTAGGTTTGCCCATGACCTTGCTGATTCCCCCAGAGAATTTTGGAGACCTCTGAAGAAAGGAGAGCCCCTGGGACCAGCCAGGAAAGTCAACGTCAAGGCAAAAATGGTTAAAAAAAAGCCACTAGCCATTGTGAACATCATCTGAAAAAGGTGGGGGGTCTCCCAGCTGCCAGTCCTGAGCTTTGAGGAAGGGAAAGCAGTTTGATCAAAGAACCACTCGGCCAGTCTATAGTACATTGATGATTAATGTCTTCATTTTGTACAAACAGGAAAACCTCAGTCAACTAGCCTTCAATTAACTAGAGTATTACATTAACCACCTCTGAGGACTGCATCACTTTAGAGGCAAATCACTAAAATAAACAAACTCATATTAATGCCCCAAACTCCTCTTCTCAATATATGTTTAATGGCTCTTAACTCTACCTAATTCTCTCCCTTTTCTATGCATACAGTGCTAATAGTGATAATTGGTTTTCTGGAACTAAGGCGCCATAGTGACCTTAGCCATCAGAGGAATATCCAATTATGCTCACTGACATACTAAGCTAAGTGAATTTTGTAAAGTTTTTTTTTCTCTAACAACAAAGATTGGGACAAAAAAAAGGTGATAATAGATTGTGACTTTACACAAGTCACTTCACCTCTCTGGGCCTTAGTTTCCCCCTTTGTGAAATAAGGGAGTTTGATCAAACAGCTTGATCTGTGATCCTACGATCCTATTCTTTCTACTTTAATTATGGTTTAAAAATAAATTTGAATAAATCAATTCACCAGAACCCCTGTTTCCCTAAGTCTTCTGGTTCATTGAGGTTTTGCTGTTGTTTCCTCAAATGAAACCGTTGGTTATAAGGTTATGTTTTTCTGGATCCCAGAACCCTGTTATTCATCTATGAGGTAACAGGGTTTGTTGATACAAGCATGGGATTTGGGGTCTGGAACCTGGATTTAAATCTTACTTTTGCTTCTTACAAGTTGGGTGACTTTGGGCAAGTCACTGGGGTTGCACTTAGGTCCCTTCCAGCTCCTAGGATCCCTATGGAACCTGAGTTGGGTTCCTCTTTGTCCTTTACTAAGGCTGTACAGTCTGCACCCAGGCAGCCCAGTTCTGCCGGCATGTTCTTTCTAGCTTTTCCTTAGTCAACTGTGCCTGTGCTGTCCATTGAATCGACATGTGATATCCTTGGCCCCTGGTTCTGCTGGACTCTACTGACCAGAGGGTATCTTCTTCAACCTTGCTGTCTACTGGGTCTGCAGATGTTAGAAATATCAGCACAGCTTCCCCCAACCCTATCCCATGGCACTTGCTCTGTTGGCAGTGCCTACGCCCTTTCAGTCATAGTAAATGGATGTGAATTTCTGATATCCTTTCTTCCCAGGCTGCCTTGTTCTTCATTCCTTAGAGCTTCTCCCCACTCTTATGATTAGGATGCCCATTAATCTTGCCTTGAATCAAATATTTGATATGCTTAATATATTAGCCTTGTCTGTTGAAGGAATTCTGGAGTCAATGAGGGTAGACTTGCCCCCCTCCGGTCCACTGGTGGCCCCCTCTGAGAGGAACTTCTATCTCTCCTAAGGTGTGACCATTTGGAAGCTTCCCTGGGATCATCCCTTGCTTCCAGAAACAGGTTTTTTACATTACCATTTTTCCCAGTAAGAGTATCAGACCTCACAAAGAGCTCCCATGTGCTGCTGGCCTTTTGAAGTTATGATCAAGGTCAATCTTGTCCACAAGACAAAGATCCATGTATATATGACTCAAGAACATGAATAATTTATTTTTAAATACTCATGGGGAGGGGGGGGATAAGGGGGAAGATATATGTCTTTGTGTGTGTGTATGTGTGTATGGGGGGGTGATTTTTAAGTGACCTATATAATTACAATGATAATCAAACTAAATGAACATTAGTTGGAGTCTTTTGCTCTGGTCATTACTGCCATAAGCACCAGACTAGTCATGAAGTGAGAATGGGCAATGGGGATTTAATGGGTTGGGGAAGTTGTGCGACAAGAGACATAACTAGTTGGTGTTATACACACAACACAGTATTCAAACCTGTCATAGTGAAAAGTTGCCATCCCTTGACCTTTGAGGTTCTGGAGGTGGGATGTTCATGTTATGTCTGTGGAGGAGTCCTGTGGAGAAAATGCCCATGAGTGTCACTGTTTAGGTTGAAAGTCACGTTGTAAAAAAAAAAAAAATCAAATGGTAAAGTAACATAGATATTTATTTGGGGTGCTGTTGGGCCCCAGACACTATTTATTCTTACTGTTCATAACCTAATTGCACTTTAGAGTTTCTGTACTGATTCAGTGAGTTCTCAACTATATTGCATGCATCCTTTCTATCAGGTAATGTGTGTATGATGTGATGACAGCATAATGAATGCTTTGCTGCAGGTTGAGCGGCCAGAAATGCTTATCTCTCTGTTTCCCTTTGAGTTAAGGCAACAGACATCTTCTGTTTTCTTTCGGCACGCCTAGAGGAAATAACAACCCTCTCTTTCTGGGAGACAGACAGTGATCCCCCAAAGTGCCACGGTGTCACATGAGTATCATACATGTGTAGAGAGAAGTGAGCAGCTCTGTACCAGAGTAGTCAACTGGCAGTGCTTTTGTGGCTGGCCATCTTGTTTATTAAAGATGGGAATGTGGGTCTCAGCTAGCTTTTTTATTCCTGTCTCTACATTGATAAATGTCACAATCGGGAATTGGAGTAAGAGAAAGAGTATCATTGCCCCAGTCCCCATACACATCCTGTGGAGCTTTGTAGACAAGAATCCCTAAAATGGGTTTGGGGGATTTACACCAACAGTCAGTAGGGAATTAAAGGAATTTTCCAAGCCTAAATTGGGTCTTAAGGTGGGATTGGGAAACTGAAATTAGCACCAGAAGCAATGTGGTCAAAAGAAGAGATTTAATTTTATTTTATGGGCTAGTTGTCTGGATAGGTAGGGTGCTCCTACTCCTTTGCTCATCTCCTTCTTCTTGCCATGAAGAAACTTACTATCCCATAAATCCTAGACAGGCAATCAGCAAAAATCAACAGAAGACCACAGTCTATGGTTTTGATTGTTTCTTTCTTGGTGCTGACTCAAAAACCTTGTCCCCAACAAGGCTCTGACATGGAGTTAGAAAATTCCTTTAACCCTTGATTCTGAGTCTTTCTGTCTAAAATCCATTTCATGAGTCAACCCAACACTTCAACTCCCATAATTATTACCAATTGGTAGGTAAATAAACTTAAGAGCAAGGACAGAGGAACCCAATGAAGTCACCAGGACTCCATGTTGACCTTTGCTTTACATTCCTGGGTGACTATTATATGGATGGGTCAGTGACAAATCAAACGGTTAGTGCATTCTGGTCAACCTGAAATTACCCATCTCTTTACACTTATTTAACAGGAAAAAAAAAAAACAAACCAAACTTTGTGTATTACATATATAAATGGATGTGTCTTCTATACATTCATTAAGAATTACAAATTACACCTAAATTCTGAGCCCACTAAAAGGAGAGATGTCAAGCATGTGGGGTATCATGTATCTATTTTTGTTTTATTTAACCAAGGAAAAATACCTGAAACATGGAGCTTGGCTTGCGCCTGTGGGGTCACTCTACAGGCTGTGTCCAACCAGTCCCAGTTTGTTCACATTAAAGTCAATACTTTCTGTAGGTGGCACCAAAGGTACATGGCAGAAAACGTTAAGTGTTGAACAAATTGATCTATTTTTTATTATTTTTTCCAGACTTGGAACTTTTTTTCTTTTCTTTTTAAACTGGATTACAAAGTCTTAATGTTTAACAAAAGTCTTAATTAAGTTCAGGTTACTTAAAGATACTGTTTTGCAACTTACTGCAGGGCCAGTCTGTTGTAGAGAAGTTGGAATATACTGTTATCAGAGTTTTAAAAGAAAATGTTTTTAGATTATGAGAAATTATAATAATAAAGATATATTTCTGAGTAACTGTGATGGTGTATGTATGAAGTATTTGAACTTTGAACAACTCATGATTCAATATCATCTTGGGTTTTTTAACACCAAAGAATTGTTCCTTTATGAGTAAGAGATTTGTTGAATACACAATAACTATGGTTTCCCATTCCCATAAACTTGAGGTGGCCCTGAAACTTAGATTGCTAGCCTTTGGTGGTTATTATCTTTTAATATGAAATTTCCTATATAGTCCCATTGAAAGAATGGGAGATGAAGAATGGTCAGTCCAAAAATTATACTGGGACCCAGAAAGTGTGAAGTAGTAGTTAAAATGGCAGACTTGGGAGTCTTGGAAGTCCTGACTTCTCATCCAACCTCAGACTCTTATTGTGTGACCTGGGCTAGTCATTTGAGCTCTGCCTCAGTTTTCTCATCTGTAAAATGAGGGATTTGCCCTTTTGGGCTCTAAATTTGTCATTGGAATTTTTTTGAAAAGCCTTTCATTTTGTAGATCATGTTCACTAATAGATTCCACTTCCCTCATTAAAACAAAAAACAACTAAGAAAAATGAATTGACTCAGTGACTTTATAGAATCTGACAGTACAAACATCATTTTTGTAGCCATAGTCTTTCACTTTTCTGCCAATATGAGGGAAATGGGCTTGATCATTTGCCCCTGAGACAATGATTGGTTATTACATTTATTGCCCCCCCTAGTGATTTTTTATTTACATTATTGTGCCCATGCAGATTATTCTCTAATACTCCCCTATGTATCAGTTCATGAGATCATACCTTTATATCTTCCAACCACCTCTCTTTTTTTTCTAATCAATGAAGAACAAATGGAGAAACTGAGTCTCAGAGAAGTGAATGACTGGTCTAGGGTTCCTGTGAATATCTTGTTCTATATTGGAAGCCAGGTTTTCAGTTCTCATATAGTACTCTGCCTACTTTAGCACATTGCCTCTTACAGTGACTTGCTCAAAGTGACTTAGAGTATAAGTGGGACAGTTGGGATTTAAACCCAAGATCTGAATCCCCAAATGCCAAATCCAGCCAGATTTGAGCAAGTCACAGAATCAAAATTTCAGAACATTAAGACATCATCTAGTCTAAACCAGCATCAAGCCTAAATCTTGTCCCATTAGTCTGATCCAGGCAGACCAAGTAATCCCTCTCCCGTTGACTGTCCTTCACATTCTTGCAAGCAGCTTTCATGTTCAACCTACAGTCCTATATTCTCTACAATAAGCAGCCTAAGTTTTTTTCCCACCATTTCTTCAAGGTCTGATCACTGTTTTCTGAACCCCTCACCAAAGCCCTGTTTGAGGTGGATAATTTATAGCATGATCATGGATGAAGAATGAATGAAAAATCATTAGGGGCTTACCCTTGCTCCTCATTGAGAACAAAAATATAAAAGGGAAAAATTTCCTACCCTCATGGAGCTTACATCGGGCAACTAGATGGTATAGTGAATAGAGTCCTGGGTGTGGAGAGAGGAAGATGAGTTCAAATCTGGCCTCAGACTTTCTTTATACTCCTGGGGAAGTATAAGCCTTTCAGGCTCAGTTTCCCCATTTGCTAAATGGGCAAAAATATCACCTACTTTCCAGTTTTTTTTTTAAATGAGGTTAAAGGGTAACTTGATGGTGCAGTGAGTAGAGTGCCCTCCCTGGAGTCAGGAGGACCTGAGTTCAAATTTGGTCTCAGATACTGTGTGACCTTGGGCAAGCAACTTTACCCTGATTGCTTTGTATCCAGGGCCATCTTCAGTCATCTTGATTCACATCTGGTCACTGAACACAGATGACTCTAGAGAAGAAAATGAGTCTGGTGACCTAGCACACTCCCTCTTCCTATTGAAATGCAATTCATATGCCTCTCATGACATCACCTCCCTGAGAGCATGGTCTTCTTCAGGAATGAAAGACAAGCATCACCATCATGAGGATAAAACAAGATAATAATATATGAAACACTTGGCAGACCTTAAATTGCTACAGAAGTGCTACTATCATGGTTGTGGCTAGAATTATTCAAATTATTGTTATTGCTACCATCACATTCGACTAGGGGAGAACAAAATGATGGAGGCCAGAGAAGGGAGTTTTGGTTGAGGAAGTCATAGAGAAGGTGACATGATATATAGGACAATTAATTGACATGGAAAGACTTGCAGAATCTGGCACAAATGAAGTTGCCCCAGCAGAGGCATCACCGAAGCATGGCCACATGGGAAAGTCCGCAGGAAAAAAACCTCATTACGAAATGCTTTCCCTACTTCCTCCTCCACTTAGTGTCATTCGGTCCCTTTAGTTTGTATGCCACAATCACTTCCTCCTGGATATTTTGTTCTTATACTCTTTCCTCATTAAAGAAAAAGCAAGCAAAAAGAACTAGCACAATGACCTTATTGGATAATGTATATACCATTCTGTAGCCATACTCTCCCACGTTTCTACCAATGTGAGAGAAATGAGCTTCACCATCTGTCCTCTGAGATGAAGTTTTGTTATTATATTTAATCTGAAATTAGATACTTCTTAGTGGTGTTTTCATTTACATGATTTAATTCTTTGGGGGGGGGGTCCCTGATTTAAGTGACATGGCCCATTTGACCCCTGTGAAGTTTTGACTTTTATGTTTCCCAACATTTTATGCTTCAATGATTCTAGAATGATAGCTTTGGGTCATTCACAAAAGCTATAAAGCCTCAATATGTATAGCCTATTAGATATTTGTTCTATGTGTCCTAAGAAGGGACAGAGGAGACCGAGCAGATTAACAAAGAGAACAAAGAATAGCAACTCACATTTCTATGGCATTTTAAGGGTCACAAAGAGATTTACTCCCTGTAGCCCCATTAAGTGGATAATACATGTTACTAATCCCATTTTACAGTTCAATGAATCAATCAGCAAGAATTTATAAAGTGTCTACCATATGGCAGGGACTGAGATGCATAGACAATGGTAGAATAGGCCCTGCCTTCAAGGAGCATATGTTTCATTACCATAATGCTTGGTACATACTAAGCATTTAATGATTTTTCTCTATCTGTCCATCTATCTGTCTATTTTCTATCACTATCTTTCTATATATTTATTATCTGTTTGTCTAACATAACTATTCATCTACCATCTATCTATCTATCTATCTATCTATCTATCTATCTATCTATCTATCTATCTATCTATGTCCTGTCTGTTTATTCTTCTCTCTATGTCTCTGTCTCTGTCTCTCTTTGTCTCTCTCTCACATACACACACACACCTTATACCCCCCCAAAACAAAGAATCTTTGCCATCTATTTATTTGTCTATATCTATATTAATTTATAATCTAACACATAAAATAAAGAATAGAAAATGATTGAGGAAGTGGTACCTTAGCAGCTGGGGGGGGGGCTGAGTGAAGGGGAATCCAGAAAGTCTTCATGAAAATGTGGTATTTGAGCTCAGTCCTGAATAAAATCAAGAATTCTAAGAGGAAGAGATGAGGAGTGCGTGGGCTATAATCAAAAGAAAGCACAGCAATATAAGTATAGGGTACAAATACAGAGTATGAGAGAGGTAAATCAACTTGCCTCAGTTTACCCAGCTAGCAAGGGGCAGAGCTGGATTGGACCCAGGTCCTCCTGACTCCCAAGTCTAGAGGCTCTTTCCACTTGTCCCTGAGCTTGGGCAGACCCAGTAGAGAGTACTTGTGTAGGGGCTGGGGGTTCCAACAGTCCTCTATCAGCCTCTTCTTCACCAGCATTCATAGTCTTCCCTTCTCAGAAGCATTCTGACATGAACTAAACGTCTAGGCACGGAAAACACCAGGACCTAGGAAAAGAGGATCACAGACTTCATTCAATTACTGAAATAATGGATTATTTTTTTGCATGGCAAATGGGGTTAAGTGGCTTGCCCAAGGCCACACAGCTAGGTAATTATTAAGTGTCTGAGGCTGGATTTAAACTCAGGTCCTCCTGACTCCAGGGCTGGTGCTCTATCCACTGCGCCACCTAGCTGCCCCTGAAATAATGGATTTTATCCACTGGCAGGAGAGTTTGTGGAGCATCACCTGTGAAAGGATAATAACAGAAGAGTGGCCCATGCCACTGTCTTGGGCCCCTTTCTATCTGAATTCCACTGAACATCAAGATGAGACTCAAATAGGGACTGGACCAGTCCCAACTTCTCTGGGATGGGAACTCCCAAGTGGATAAACCCTCTCCACCAATGCAGGTCAGAATGATTGGTGCAATTTATAGACTTGGATTTTGTGTCTCCAGCCACCTGGTGCAGGCCAGGCCTATAGATGGAGATGACCAGAGCTCTGAAGTGTGATTAGTGAAGTATGACAGTTTGAGGCAAGACGTGAACATGGTGCTTCTTAGAACACCTTTTTGCCCACTACACCAAACTTCCTCTGCCAATAGCCATGATAATCATCATTATTTACAAAAAGCAATCTTTTCTCTACCCATCCAATAATCAAAAGAACATGAAATATTGTAAAATAGAGATTAGCGACTTTTGTGTCTGAATTTTTTCAAAAAAAAAAAGATGAGAATAACAGGGTTGATGATGACAATGACAATGATGATGGTGATCATAGCAGCGTGCATCTTAAGTGGGATCCAAAAGATTGAAAACTCTTTAAAGAGTTTAGTTTGAATTCATTTACTTAGAGTAATGAGGAGCAATGGGTAAAGTCATGGAAACATCTAGATTTAATAAAAAGACAAACGTTCTAACAGTCAGAGCTATTTCAGAGGGATTGGATTGCCTCCAGAGGCAAAGGATTATCTCTCCCTAGAGCTCCAAGAGAAGACTGCATGGACCCAAAGCAGAGATGTTAAAGTGGGATTCCTGTCCAGGTTCAGTCGAACCAGATGACCTCTGAAGTCAGTAGTCAATAATCATTTATTTTATATATAGTAGGGTCAGTCATTTTGCCAGGCACCGGAGATACAGAGAGAAAGACAATTCCTGCCCTCATACTCTAATGGGGGAAAATGGGGAAAAGAAGACAACATTTAAGTAATTAAGTAGATATAAGATAGATACAGATGGATTGGGAGGTAATCTGAATGAAGAAGGCTAGGGAAGTAGCTAGGGAAGCCAAGGAAAACTCCTGCAGAAGGGGTGGTATTTGAACTAAGTCATGAAGAAAGGAAGGGAAGTTAGGAGACAGAGGGGAGGAAGGAGACACAGGGGACAGTCAGTTCTAGAGACCCATGTTCAAGGAACAGCAAGTGGGTGAATCACCGGACCTGCACCCAAATCTTGTCTCTGATGCTCATCACTTCTGTGGTTCTGGAAAAGTCCCTTGACTTTGCTGGAGTCTCAGTTTCCTCATCTTTCAAATCAGGAACTTTGAGAGCAGCCAACTTGAAATCCATGGTCCTAGGTGGCCTCTGAGGCATCTTCTAGCTTGATGATCCTTTGACCCCTTCTAATGTCCAGCATGTTACAGTGCCAATGGGAATGCAAGAAGTAGTTTAAAACAAATGATTGAGAATGAGCATGAAAAAAGTGATGAATTGCTCATAAAGGGAAGATGAGAGATAGGACAGGGACTTCCAGAATACTATGTTAATACCCATGATATAGGAAAGGAGCCACAGGAAGGTCTCCAGCTCCTTGGGTTATGGGTGAAAACATCCCAGAAAATGGCAAGGCACTGAGAGGTGCTGATCTGAGCCAGAGGAGAGTTCCTATATCAGTGATGTCCTGGATCTTTCACAGCATCACTATTTACTGAATGAGCTAGACCTTTCTGCCTTTGTGTAGCCTCTGATCCTTACAACTTTTTAATATTAAAAAGTTTCTTCAGCATTAAGGCTATTATATGTTGTGTCCTATTTTTCAGTCATTAAAGATGTGTTTAGATCATGAAACCTCATTAAACCTCAATTGAACTGTTCAAAAAGCATGTAATTCAAAGAAACTGCTGTGATTGCAGTGAAGTAGATTCCCCAACGGCCTCTTAGAAAAATACTGAATAATAGCAACCTGGTTTAGTTAAAGATTGCCTTTTTTTCCTTTCTTTTTTCCTCCTTTCCTTCTTTCTTCCTATCTTTTTTCTTCCTTCCTTATTTTTCTTTCTTGTTCTCTTTCTTTTCTTCCTTTTACTTTTCTTTCCTTCTTTCATTTTCTTCCTTTTTCCTTTCTCCTCCCCTTCCTTCCTTCCTTCCTTCCTTCCTTCCTTCCTTCCTTCCTTCCTTTCTTTCTTTCTTTCTTTCTTTCTTTCTTTCTTTCTTTCTTTCTTTCTTTCTTTCTTTCTTTCTTTCTTTCTTTCTTTCTTTCTTTCTCCCTCCCTCTCTTCCTTTCTCCCTCTCTTCCTTCCTTTCTCCCTTCCTCCCTCTCTCCCTCCCTTCCCTTCCTTCCTTCCTTCCTTCCTTCCTTCCTTCCTTCCTCCTCCTCCTCCTCCTCCTCCTCCTCCTCCACCTCCTCCTCCTCCTCCTCCTCCTCCTCCTCCTCCTCCTCCTCCTCCTCCTCCTTCTTCTTCTTCTTCTTCTTCTCTCTCTCTCTCTCTCTCTCTCTCTCTCTCTCTCTTTCTCTCTCTCTCTCTCACACACATTTGCAGGTGGAGATTTTTTTCTCTCCTTTAGTTTTTTTTTTCCTTTCATTAATTCTGGGCTTGTGATTCTGAGAGTTTTCCAAGCATCTGTGTTGGCCAGAGCAAGCATGTTATCCTCATTAATTAGCAATCAAGTCACTTTGAGTTTTTAACATCCTTTCCATGTTACTGAACAAAGCTTCACAAAAATTCAACCTTTATGGAGTCTGTGGATCTGTAAATGAGCCTCAAATAAACTTGACCCATTATTAAAACTAAAATCAAAATTCCAGGATAAACACATGGGTTTGAGAAAAGGGTGACAGTTGCTATTTAAGACATTTTACATTCCCAAGAAATGGAAATGGTGATGATGAATCTATTCTCCAGAAAAGATGGTTTCATTTTCCAAACTGTAATGTTTCTTAACCCCAAGTTAGATGTTGAAATGTCTGATTTCTTAAATTCATTTCCTTTTCTTCCTTTTAATGGAGTGCAACCCAGCTTCCACTCACTGTAGCATTCTCCTGGACAACTGACTAATTCGACAAAGGTTGTCATTTGGAAGATGATAATAATAGTAATAATATTAACAATGATGACTGGACTTCCTTAAGTGCTACATATGCCAGCTAAATATTTTCCAAATATTTTCTCATTTGATCCTCTCCACAACTCTGGGAATTAGATGCTATTATTATTTCCATTTTAAAATTGAGGAAATTGAGGCAGAGGTTAAGTGACCTGCCCTGGCTCACATGGCCAGTAAATGTCTGAGGTTGAATTTGAACTCAGATCTTTCTAACTCCAGAAGTAGTATTCTATTCATTGTGCCATCTAGTTTTTTCTAAGATAAATGTACCTCCATTTGAGGTTGAACCCATATGCCAGATAGTCTGAGAAATTCTAAGATCAGGTAAACTCAGTCATGACATCTCACTAGTGGGCCAGAGCAAGAAACATGTCATTTCAAATAAAACATTGTGGGGCAACTAGGTGGTACACTGGGTAGAGAACTGGGCCTGGAGTCAGGAGTACCTGTGACCTCAGACGCTTAATAATTACCTAGCTGTGTGACCTTGGGCAAGTCACTTAACCCCACTGCTATACAAAAACTAAAATAAAGAAAAAAAGTAAAACATTGAATTGGGTTTAAAACAATTAGTAGTGAAATAGGCAAATAATTTTCCAATTTTACATGCTATTGCTGTAATGGGGTCTCCACCAAGAGCAAGGAGTTGGAGAAAGGAATAAATCAGTCCTTAGCAAACCTATTATCAGAGATTAGCATCAACAATTCAAATCCCCTGAGATATGCTTTGACTCAAAGTCAGGAAGGTGCATTATGAAATCCTCTCTGGTAGTGGGCACTGCCATTTTCCTCCACATGGACCTAGACTCCAAAGTTCTACTCCTGTCTTGCCTCTAGAACTAGAATGCTGTCCATGGATTTGAAGTTCAGTCACCCCATTTAGCATATCATAAGATGGCATGCCACTCTGCACCAGTTCTGCCCTCTCTCCTTGGCAACTCAAGACTATGCCAAGACTCCCCAGACTCAACATCTCTCCGTGTACTCCTGTTCCCTGTTTCTTCCAGCATCTCCCTCTCCATGTGGGGAAATCCTGGATATCCAGGTACTGCCAGGATACTGGTACTCCCTGGCTTCCACTCTATCATCTTCATACTCCTAAGTAAGACTCCTCATTAGGAAACTCATCCTTCCAGAAATTCTATCAGCTTTGGTACTCACACTCATTGGAACCCTCAATAGTTTCTGCTGTTCTGATTGTAGCCTGAAGGATGGAACTAAAACTCCTCTCAAAGGTTTCATTTAAAGAGGGTTCACAGTCTAGCCTTTCCCACCAGCTGTTCTCCTTGGACTCCACCACCATCATCATGATAGTGCCCATGATCCAGGTCTATTATCTCTGGCTTTAATTTTTTTTGGATTGTCTTCTATTAGATTGAAAATTCTATGAGGACAAGAACTGTCTTCCTTTTTCTTAGACACAATGCCTAGAATGTAGTAAGAGCTAATTAAATGTTTACTGAATTGAATTGAATTATGGGAATTTGAACAGCTAGGTGGTGCCATAGTCCATAAAGTGCTAGATCTGGAGTCAGGAAGACAACTTTGTGAGTTCAAATCTGGCCTCAGACACTTATCAGCTGTGTGACCCTGGGTAAGTCACGCCATCCTATTTGTCTCAATTCCCTCAATTGCAAAATGAGCTGGAGAAGGAAATGGCAAACCACTCCAATATCTCTGCTAAGAAAACCCTAAATGGGATTATGGAGAATCAGTGAAAAACAATGACTACTAAAAAAACCCAAAATGGAACTTTTTTAAATTGGGAAATTCATTCAAGTTTATCCCTAAAACTTGGAATTCTTCAAGCTCCTACTCTATTTTCTATTTCAGTTAGAAAAAAAAATTGCTGGTCCTGCAAATTATAGAGTATTCATGTCCAGTACAGATCCCGCAATGATTTGCATAGAGTATAGTCTTCGACATTATTCCAGAGGTATAGACCATATTCAGGTTCACAACAGATACCATTCACATTAGAAGTGCAAGCTGTAGACTAGATCCACAAGAGACTTGCAGAAATATAGTGCATCATGTATCAAAATTGCATACAGTAGACTAAGAAGAAGTACCATGCAAATAAACACTTCATAGCACTAAGTCATAGCTGCATGCAGCAGTCCAAATCTACTTGAATAGTTTGTTTGCATGTACTAGTCATAGCTGAGACTTATTTTGTTTTTTTAGGTTTTTGCAAGGCAATGGGGTTAAGTGGCTTGCCCAAGGCCACGCAGCTAGGTAATATTGTGTCTGAGACCAGATTTGAACCCGGGTACTCCTGGCTCCAAGGCCAGTGCTTTATCCACTGAGCCACCTAGCCGCCCCGACTTAATTATTTTTTAAAATAAGTCTTTGGTTATGCTCTTCCAGATAATAACCTCACTTATCCATAGCGGATGACCTTTTGCTATACCATTTGATGGCCTGCCCTACAGGCTGAGTCCATGACTCTATTGACGGATGATGGATTGCTCTCTGCTCCCTCTTCTCTGCTCCATGTCCACAGTTGTCATCTGCCTCCTGATTGGCTGCTATCTATTGCCAGTGTTGCTGCTGTTATTTTGAGAAAGTACCACCACACTTTGAGATTGAGCTTCCCTCCCTGCCCCTGACTCCCTCCCTCCAACAGGCCACCATACATATTCCACGTCATGCAACCCTTCAAACTGGCACCAGAACTTTGAACCTTTTCTTTTCTTCATAAGATTATCCCTAGTCCTTACTCCCAAATTCCATTTACTTCTTCCTTGCTGTTCAGACAGTACAAGGTTCATTGATCACCAATTGCTCTGTTAGGTTTCAGTTCCATCCCCATCATAACTTTCCCTCCACCCCCATCCCAATAATCCTCATCATCTAAAAATTCATTTTAGAGATTGCTTCAGGATTGGGACTCACATTTCATCACTTCCATGTTGCTTCTGCCTCTCTTATTGAAGGGCCAGAAGATGGAACAAAACACCAAACTAAACTAAAGCTGAAACCAACCAAACAAAACACCTACCTCCTCCCATAGTTCCTCTTATAGAGGTTTCAGCATCTCAGCCAAGCCTTCATTTGCCACTGGCTTCTCTGCTTGGTTTCCACTCCACTCTCGCAATCATTCTCTCTTCCTTCCTCTTACAGCCACCTTTTATGTCTTCCCCTATTAGATTATATGCTTCTTGAGGGTGGGGACTGCCTTGCTTTTTCTCATTTGTATTTCAAAAGCTTAGATCATTCTCCCTTCCTGGCTAACCTCTCTTCTCTAGGTTTTCATGACAATACTCTCTTGGTTCTTTTATGGTTCTGAGGGCATCAGCATCCTCCCTGAGCCCCAGGGTCATCTTGGTTTTCCTTTATTTCTCATTTGTACTTACCCTACATATCCCATTTTTGCTAAACTTTATGATTTCTCCCTTTACGATATCTATCCTACATTGCTCCCTCTTCTCGCCTCTGTCTCTTTTCCTAGCTACCGCACATACAACTCACATACAACCTTCTCGAGCAGACTTTTCCTGGTCCGCTTCCCCGCTACCTCCCTCGACCTTATCTTCCAAGATAGACTTCCATTTACTATGTGTTTATATACTCTACATGCATCATTATTTGCATATTGTTTTCCCCATTAGAATGTGACTTCTTTCGGGGGGAGGGGAGACCATTTTTTGCTTTTCTGTGTAGCTCCTGAGCCTAACATGGTTCTCTGCACATAGTAGGTGCTTAATGAATATTTGCTAATGGACTAATTGAAAGAATTACTTCAGCTGAGTCTGTTTTGAGTCCAGAGAGAAACATTTCATATTTTTCCTAAATTCCATTTATTTTTTTCCACTTAAATGTTTATCTCCTTCCTACCCCAATAAAAAAAAATTAAAAATATAAAGGAAACTCTTGAAACATTTTTACTTTATCCATACCCCAAACTGTATGTCTTATTCTGCATCTTGAATCCATTGGTTCTCTGCTTATGTCCTTTGGGACTGTTTTCCACTGATCTCTCCAATACCCATCATCTTCCCTCAGTGAATAACATCTGGTCATACAAATTGCCTTGAGACTATCATACATCTAAAATGACTAAGTCTAGATAATATTAGAAACATTACAGGGAGAAAGGGGCAAAGCCAATATCTTTTACTGATATTCCTGCCATCACAGCCAGGAGAAGGGGTAAAGGATCAGAGAAAAATGACCAATTGATAGTTATCTGGCCAATCCATCAATATGGAGCTTTGAAGTTTGGAAAATGCTTTGCATAGATTATCTCCTTTGAGCCTCACAGACTTGAGAGGGGAATACTGAAGAAGGAAGGGAAAACCAACCATTTAAATGCCTATTATGTTCCTTACGATATGCTAACTACTTTATAATTATTGTCTAACTTCATCCTTATAAACTATCCTGGAAGGTAGTTGCTCTTATGACCATCATTTTACAGTTAAGAAAACTGAGGCAAACAGGATAAGATGAATTGTTAGGAACTACTAAGTATCAGAGGTAGGATTTGAATCTGAGTTTTCTTTCCTCCAGGTCTAGCTCTCTATCCATTCATGTTGCCTCTCATCGCATTTTGGGAACTTAGAGATCATTCTTCTAGTGCCTCCTTAGATGATAGGTGAGGAAACTGAGGTCCAGGGTGACAAAGAGAAAATAAGATGATAGACTGGCATCTGGAAGGTCTCTCAGAGATGATCTAGTTTAGGCCCCATCTTTTACAGCTAAGGTAACTAAGACCAAAAGGGGTTAGACGACTTGACCAAGATCTCCAAGGCAGGAAATAGCAGAGTGGGAATTAGAAGTGTGAAGTCCAACTCTGAGACAGAATTCTTTTCACAATTCTCCTTTTGTCATAGTTTGTTCAGATAATAAGGGGGAATGACAGAGAAGCCCAAACCATCTGATTCAAAATTCAGTGACCTTCCCATCAAGATGGTGAAAAGAGTTTAAAATATCTTCTTGAGAAGAGAAAATTCACCTTCTTTCTTTTTCCACCTATTTTTTTTTAAATCACCTATACAGCTAGGCTCTCATTTGTATGAATAATGAATTCCCTCAAGTGGTAGCATGTGTTTGAATTGGCACTATTTGAAGTTAAAATTATATAAAATATGGTAATTGGTTCCAGCCCAATGGAAATATGCCGTTTGAATTCAAATAGCTATGACTGCTTTAGGGGGATTTATTATTCGCAATAATAGGGATCAAGTTATATTTCCCAACATATCCATCTCCACATCCGCCTCTTACTCCAGGGTCATATAGCAAAGAATAAAATGGCAGGGAGGGAGTTCAATTAGCTTGGTAAAATTAACCAACACAGTCAGCCAAGTCCAAAATTATATGGAGTTTTTCACATGTATAGATGCAACCACAGCATAGTGGGCAGGGAGCTGGCATTTTAGTCAGAAAACCTTGGCTTCAAGAAAGTCTCTAATAAATATTGGCTGTGTAACTCTGGGCAAATTACTTACCCTCTTAATTCCCCAGCCGGGTCTCTAACACTATCTATTGCAGAAAAGCTTTTGACCTGAACTCATAGAGGAATTTTCTATTTTACTTAAATTACTGAACCTGTACTCCATAGACTCTCACAGCTCCAGAGATGGAGGACTATGGATGAGGAACAGTTTACAACTTGGTGGATGAGTTGGTTCATTTTGGCAAACTGCCCTCTCCCTTTTTCTTATTCTTTGTTTTAAGGGATAGCTCTTTGAAGAGAGGAAGAAGGAGGTATGGATGGGGAAATGAAGGGGACAGAAGAATGAAATCTTAATTTTTTTGAATCAACAAATTCCCAGAGGTTGAGACATCCAATTTTCTACATTCAAGTCAAAATATAAAATTTGAGGATTGGATGTGGGCAGTAGACAGTTGATGGGGTCAGGTGCTATAATTATTTCCCTTGTACAAATGAAAGATACAGTCCTGAAGGTCTGACTTCTTTCTTTGGAGCTAATAGGTCAATTTTGCTATTTGTTTATCCAAAGAGTAGGGCCAGGCCATTGGTAAGTGTTCTTTACTATTCCTATCAAATCACCACTTGTGTTGTTACTAAAAGTCGCCTACAATGGCATCTTGAGGCTACTTGTGCTAAATCCTACCATTCTAGGTTCCCTCGTTTGCGTCACTCAGTGCTGGCTGCTCTCCGCTCTTACATCAGCCTAATTCTGCTGATTACCGTACATCCTGTGTGGAGGGCTTGGAGGAGTGGAATTTTGTGTTTTGTCCACAAGACCTTGTTTGTTTGTTTTTTTCCTGCCAGAAATGATCCCTGAGGAGCAATATACAATAGGCTCTTATTAATAGAGCCTGTTAGAATCATGAACAAAATGTCCTTTCCCATTTATAAACTAATAGTGTGTTTGGTTCTTCTGAGATTCCTGTCAGCTGACTTCTCCTCTGTAATATAGAGGAGAAAAGGAGACAACCTACCAAATTGACTTCTCTTAATAAATTTAATTGTCAAGTTGGTAAAACCATTCAAAATTATTTATTTGACCTAAGCCAGGTATGTGACATAATAAACACTGTATGACTTACCAGTGTGGAAAAGCTCTTGGCTCGGAGTGAGAAGACCTGGGTCTGAATCTGAGTTTTGCTGAATGACCTGGAGAAAGTTAGTGCCTCAGCTTTCTCATTTATAAAATGTGACTAATGATACGTTCACTCCCTTCTACCATACAAGGTGATTATGAGTATTAGATACTGGTTGATGTTAACAAAGTACTTTGCAATATAACAGTTGTGATATTAATGCAAATATGAGATTAGAATTACTCAGAATTTCTAACCAGTTTTAGGTAATGAATCACTCTCTGAGCCTTCAAGCTTTATAGAAATATGAATTAGCACTTCTAGGAATTTCTACTGCCATTGAATCATAGATTTATATTTATGACCCTGGAAGGGTCATCTAGTTTAACCCTTCTCATTTTGTGGATGAGGAAGGTAAGGGCCAGAAAGGAGAAAGAACTTGCAAGTCAGCAGTTCCTCTATTGGAGAGAGTTTGGGCTACTATTCACTAAGGAATAGGTAAGGGAGTTGATGGGGAGGTTTTAGTTGATGGGTCTTTGGTTGGAACCTTTGGATAGCTCTGAATGGAAGGGGTGGGCAAGTCCACCAAGTGATGGACACTTTAAGGAGACTGGGGGACATCCACAGGGTATGGCCATTATTGGCAGCACATCAGGGAGGATGAAGCTATCTCCTTGTTTTATTAATTGAAGATTATCTGACTGACTCCAACTATTTTTGACTTGACTGGGAACAAACTGGTTTGCTCCTGGTGATCTAGATGAAAACCATTCTACTTTTGCCTTGCCTATGAGAAAAGAGGATCAGGTACAGAATAGGTTGTTTCTTTCCTCCTTTCCAGGGAGATCCAGTAGGAGTTGAGACCAGAAGACTGAGAGCAGACCTTGATCTCTGGGTGGGGGGGTACTGTATGTTGGAATAACACTCCAAGGACCAATTGACCACTTTCTCCACAGCCCCAGGAGGATAGTGGAATAGCCTCTTGTCTAAGAAGTTGACTCACAATATGTCCTGTTTTCCCCTGATTTTTAAGTCCTGGAAAGATAGCAGCTGAAGCCCCTTACAGTTGTACAAGTATTAAGGATGTGGTCCCAGAGAAGGGGAACCATGTTTCTAAGGGGTGAGAATTTGGGGACCTGGGGTCCTGTTTAAAGAAGGGGTAGAGTTTCAATAATCCTGAGGTCCTGGAGTGTTCAAACTTCTAGAAAGAGGAAAGAGAGAGGGTGCCTATACAGTGCCAACCTTGGGGGAAAAGGGACCATATTCTTGTCTCTGGAAGAGTAGGAAAGGACTGACTCATAATATGGGAAAGTAAAAAAAAAACTTAAATGTTGCCCTTTGATAGTACTGTGTGAGTTTATTTGGACAGTGGAGGTCCAATTGGAAAGTGGATTACCTTTCTAGCAACTCCTTGGGAATTTTCTAGAGAAAGTCTGAACTCTTAGGGTGACACCAGTAAGCCTGGAATTATATAATATATGCTTCTCACTTCCATCTTATGGATTTTTATGTCCATAGGATGGAAGTGTTAGTCATATTGAGATTTAGAAACTCGTTTTTATCTTCTAAGAGGCAGACCAAACCACAAGGTGGCACTCTGAGACCAGAACTGACTCTAAAGCCATAGGGGAGAGGTGGGTTTGGGGATTCAGCCAAAGAAGGATTGTATCCACTTGTTATATTACTGCAACAACCTTTATAGGTTTTCTTTATTGACTTGGTGGTAGGATATAGGCTGTCCTGTACATAATATGTTTTGTTACCTTGAATGCTTTCATGGGAGAAGAAGGTTTGTTCTATCCACATACATAGTGACCCAGACACAAATTATAATTAAATTCTCTGTGGAGATTCCTCACAACAAACACTGGATAAGAACAAGAGAAGTTAACCCCTAACCCAGCTATTTCCGAGGCTGAACCCTTGAGAACCCAAAGTTCCCAGCCAACCTTGTGAGCCTAGCTCATTGACTGGGAGTTCTGGACCATGAGTTATAAGGAAGAGAAAACCAACAGTGTCAGCAAAAGGGTGTGCATAAAGTATACAGGAGGAAACCCAAGTTCCCCTGAACCTAGTCAGTACTGAAGTCCGAAGCACCTTCTGTGGGAAGGCTTTGCCATCCTTATGTCAGTGTCTTCCCTCCAAGATTACTTTCAACTTAGTCCATCTATATAGTTGATACCTAGACAACATCGTTTGTTGTCTCTCCCATTTCAATGTGAGCTCTTTGATAACAGGGGCTGTCTTTTGCTCCCTTTCTGTACCCCTATCCCTTAGTAGTTAGGTGGCACAATGAATGGTGCATTGGGTCCAGAATTAGGAGGCTCTGCATTCAAATCTGACCGCAGATATTTACTATGTAATCCTGGACAAGTCACCCTATTTGCCTCAGTTTCCTCATCTGTAAAATGAGATAAAGAAGGAAATGGCAAACTACTCCTGTATCTCTACTAAGAAAACCCCAAACAGGGTCATGAAGAGTTGGACATGACTGAAAAATGACCATTAGCAGCAGCAGCAACCCTCAGCACAGTGCTGGCCCATAGCAGGCAATGAATAAATTCTGGTTGACTTGATGATTTGAATATTTATTGAACTGAATACTGTCTTTCAGAAATACAGTTAATAGGTCAGGCACCGGCTATGTGATGCCCTATTTACATTAAGAGGAAGAACATTAAGTAAGTCTTTATATTGTTCTTCTGTTTAGCTTTCTTTTCCTTTTTAAAAAATTGTATATTTAAATTAGAGTAGAAGCTTGGATTAAGGCTTTCTAATAGATGAAATTATTTGCTGATTCTGTCCCCCAGTGTACAATATGAGTCTCATTAAATTAATGAAATTGCATTTTTTTGGGTACTGGCTCTCATCACAAAGCCCTCAGGGATAGAATTTTCCAGCTGGAAAGAACCTTAGAGATTGACTAGTCTTAAACCCTTCATTTTACAGATGAAAGGACTGACTGGAACAGTTAAATGGCTTGCCCAGTGTCACACAGCAATTAGTAGAAAAGCCAAGTCTAGAGGCCAGGTCTCCTGACTCCTATTATGGAGTCTATCCATGATGCTTAAATAGGCAGGATGGAAAGAAATCGCTCAGCAATAGAGAAATTGAGAAAATGGGATGGGCTACTTTGGGAGCTAGTTAGTAATCGCTCTTCATTATAGAATTCCAGGTAAATGTAGAATGGCCACTGGGCAGGTGTGCTTTAAGGGGAATCTTGTTCAGGTCTGGGGTGGGCTCAATTTTCTCTGAGCTCCCTTCCAGTGATGATGTGCTAGGCTCCCATGACCTTAGACCATAAAGAGGTGAGCAAAAGCTCCATCTGTGGTTGTTCTCCTTTCATCACCAACACTACTTCTACCCATGCAGCCTTTCCCCTGAACCCATACTCCAGAAATACTAAAAATACAATGACAAAACTTTGGTAATTTGTGCTGTGGCCAAACTTGAAACAACTCAGGCTGACTCATCATGGCCAACATGCTTCAATGTCCTTGGCATGAGTCATGATCCACGTGGGGAATATAATAATCTCAGATCTGAGTTGTAAAATAGGTATATTTTTAAATTGCCTTTATACATTTCATTAAAAAAATTTCCAGTCCTTGAGCAACAAACTTGGTTGGAATTTTAGAGAAAGTAACTAAAACTGATTCATTGGACAGTATCCAAGACAAAGACAACACTCCTTTTTGCCTTTGGTGTTAGTTTAGGCTTGTAGTTTCATTGTCACAGAACTCAGAAAGATTTTAGTGGTCCTCTAACTGAATCCTCTTTTTTTAAGAGATGATAAAATTCAAACCCAGAGAGGTTGTAACTTGGTCAAATTTACACATAATACAAATATTGCAGGTAATATTAGACAAAGATGAGATTTGAACTCAGGCTCAGTTTCCCCTCAAGTTCCCCAGTGTTCTTCCACTATACCCCACTGCCTCATGAAGTTTTTCTTGAATGACTCATTATGCTGTATGGTTGAATTTGTAATCTTAGTAGTTATATTAAATATGACAGGGGCCTACCACACTGGAAAGATTTCAAACACTTGGACAGTATAGACTCTATTGCCCAGAACCAAGAAGAAGAATATGATAATGAGAAAGATAGAGAAGATGATTAAGTGGGGGGGGGGGGAGAAAAAGAAAAGGGGGAGACATTTAACATTATTTCTTCAGACTTTGGAGGTTGGATACCTTGACCTTAGAATGTAAATTCCCTGAAAGCAGGGTCTATCTCCCATTTTTATTTGCATCCTCCATGCCTAGCATTGATTGGCTGTAGGTTGTTTAATAAATAACTGCTTAGTTAACATTATCTTAAATGAGATAAATATGAGTATTTTCATTGTTCTGGCATTTTTATTATTTTTGGTATCTTAGGAGCATAAATCCTGATCCTAAGAGCTGGTGACGGGTGGCTAGGTGGTGTAGTGGATAAAGCACCGGCCTTGGAGTCAGGAGTACCTGGGTTCAAATCCGGTCTCAGACACTTAATAATTACCTAGCTGTGTGGCCTTGGGCAAGCCACTTAACCCCATTTGCCTTGCAAAAACCTAAGAGCTGGTGACCATCTTGTTCCAAATCATTCTCTCAATCAGCACTTGTCAGGAACACTGAGACTGGAAGGCACGGAACTAGTTAAAATGGGTCAGGGAAGTTTGATGTTCTAAGAACTCATATCATAACGTTTTGTGATTTTCTTCTGTAATCTGATTCTCCTTTCCCTTTGTCCTTTTCCCTCATTCTACTGGAATTAGGGTTGGAAACTCTAGATAAGTACATGATCTTCATGAATTCATTGGATAATGAAAAAATTTTAATCTGGTTGATGGGAGCTTGAAGATCTAATCCAACTCATTTTACAGATGAAGTTACTGAGGCTGAGAGATGTAAAATGACTTGTCCTAGGTTACTTGGGCAGGAAGCACCAGTAATGGGTTTTGAACTCAGGTAGAATGCCTCCAAGTTCAGTACTTTTTTGTAATGTGGCCCTAAAAAAGACCATCCCCCAGCGGCCAATGCTATGATTTGAACTTTTCTGGATACTGCTTTCTGGTCCATTCCCAGCATGCCACTGCTGGGCCCACATGCTCAATCTTTGCAACTCAGAGCTCCCTCAGGTTCTCTTGGAATGAATCCAGAGTCATCTCTAGACTAGGATGAGAACTTGGTGAAAGATTATATCAAAGGCAAACATTTTCAGTCAAATAATTCAGTGAGGAAGTTCTCCCTTTTGTTTTCATTGCCTTTTTTTTCACAGTTTGGAATTTGTTAGCTGCTGGTGGAGAGATGTTTGCTTTGTATGAGCCTACCTCTGTTTTCAGCTTTTAATGGGGAAAAAGTAACGTTTTTTTGGTGTATATGTTAATAGTATAGAGTATGGGTGGCTAGAGCACCAGTCCTGGAGTCAGGAGGACCTCAGTTCAAATCAAATCCAGCCTCAGACATTTAATAATGAACCTAGTTGTGTGGCCTTGGGCAAGCCATTTAACCCCATTGCCTTGCAAAAAAACCTAAACAATGACATGGTATTGAGTATTGAAAGCACTGAATACATTATGGACATTTCCTATATTGCTGTTGAATCATTTCAGAAGCTCTTCCTGACCCTGTGTTTGCTTTTTAGCGGGGGTTGACAGAGATGCTGGAGTGGTTTGCCATTTCCTTCTCCAAGTTCATTATACAGTTAAGAGGGAAATTGGGTAAAGTGACTTTCCCAGGGTCACGCAGTTAGTAAGTATTTGAGGTCAGATTTGAACTCAGGTTTTTCTAACTCCAGGTCTGGCACTCTATCCCCTGCCCAACTAGTTGGAACAATTCTTAGCTTTCTTCAAAGTTTAGCTCAGCTTCTACTTTCTGTGGGAAACCTGATTCTCCTATTTTTCTCTCTTCAAAGTATTTTTATGTTTACTTATCTCTTTTATATTTACTGTTCTCCCAGAAGCAGAATGTAAGCCCCTTGAGGGCTGAGGAGGTATGGTTTTTTTCTTTACTATTCAGCATGCAGGTAGCCCCAATAAATTTTGGGTGAATTGAATTGAATGAGTTGTGGTGAGGATTTTAATGTGGTGAATTCTTCTATCTTGGGACACACACAGATAGAATGTTAACTCACATATATTCCCCCTCCAGTCCTCCAGATCTTTTCTTTCCTCTATCCCCTTTCTGTTTTGTTTGACCTTGAGTCAGTCCTTTCATGTCTCTTGGTATGTGTGTTCTCATCTCTCTCTCTCTCTCTCTCTCTCTCTCTCTCTCTCTCTCTCTCTCTATCTCCACCTCCACCTCCACCTCCACCTCCATCCCCATCTCCATCTCCATCTCCATCTCCATCTCCATCTCCATCTCCATCTCCATCTCCATCTCCATCTCTATCTATCTCTATCTCTATCTCTATCTCTATCTCTATCTCTATCTCTATCTCTATCTCTATCTCTATCTCTATCTCTATCTCTCTATCTATCTCAATCTATATATCTATATCTACATGTATATCCATATATGAAGATATGGATATAGATGTAGATATAAATATAGATATGTGTGCAAGTGTATGTGTTTATGGGTAAATGTATATAGATATAGATTATATATAGTATTCAAGATAAACGGGTATATGAAGTGACTTCTGAAGGTCCATTCTAACTTTAGAATTGTATATGGCTATAATCATGGCTAGGGATTCTTTCTTCTATGTTGGAAGACTCGAATGTTCTTTGGGGGAAGATGGAAGAATCTGGGTCTAAAACCAGATACCCCAGCAATGGCACTCTGGAACTGGTAACCTAAGACTAGGCAAGACCATTGGAGGACTTTTAGGTCCCAGGGACAAGGACCAGAGACCCTGGACTGACATTGGGAGGAAGCATTCCCTGAAGGGGAATGTTGGTGCCTCAATAATGGGACAAAATGTTACTGACCCACACAAGACTTGATTCTGGATGTTGGGAGGAAATGTTACACCTTCCTGATAACTATCTCAGGATTGAAAGTTCCTGCCTAAGAGAAACCCAATAAGGGCTCCCCAGAGCAGCATGGGTACTCTGAGAGAAAAACCTAGGAGACAAAGTTGCCATGGAGATGTACATGCTGTTAGGAAGGAAAATATTCTGAGGGGAAAAAGGGATTGAAGAGACATAATGGAGAGAGTCAGCATTGATGAAGAAAACAAGGAATTCCTCTTGGAAGGCTTTTGGAAGTGGAAAGAACATATTGAGCTAAAGAATATAAGCTCCATGAAGGCAGGGATTGTTTTATTTGTTTTATTTTTGTCATTGTGTACTAGAAGATAGTCTGGCAGAGAGTAAGAACCTTTGTAGATACTTATTCTTTGCTTGAATGATTTACTAATGTTGGTAACTGAGGAACTGAGATTTGGATCCTGCCTTAACTATATCCTAAATGGGTAATTTGTTTAATTCAATTCTGTTTGACATTTACTAAGAGCCTATTTGAGACTTAATTTTCTGATCTCTGAAATTTGATTTCTAAAATCTAGAATAATAATAACCCTTACTATAGCTATCTTAATAGGGCTGCCCTGAGGATCACATGAGGTAATCCTTATACAAGGGAAGATTTGACTATTCTCACCCTCTTTCCCTGTCCCCTTGTCCCAAAGGCTGCTCTATCTGCATAGTATTGGAATAGAGCCCTGACCCTTCTCCATGTTAGTGCTGCTCCATCCCCATTCACTACCACGATCATTTCCTAGGAGCCTATCATCCATGATGAGATGCTTTCCATCACCTACAAGACCAGGGAGATCAGGAATGGACTATGACTGGAAAAGGAAAAGAAGTTGATCAGTAGGTCAGAGGGAACTATTGAGGCCTCACTCATTGGTGGAAATGCCTCTGCTGAAGGTCCTGAGGGTAAAGGAATAGATGCCACCATTTTCTCTGAAGTTGACATAGTATTGATCTACCATCTGAGAGAATCTAGCTTCACAAGAAGTTTTTTTTTTAGGTTTTTGTAAGGCAAATGGGGTTAAGTGGCTTGCCTAAGGCCACACAGCTAGGTAATTATTAAGTGTCTGAGACCGGATTTGAACCCAGGTACTCTTGACTTCAAGGTTGGTGCTTTATCCACTATGCCACCTAGCCGCCCCAGTTCACAAGAAGTTCTTACAAAAAAGTATATCAAAGATTACAATAACTCAATCAAAGGAGGACTAGAAAAAAAAGACGATAATAAAAACTTTTTATAGTGGAAGCTCCTGAAGAAATCAAATACATCCTTGCTAATTTGACAGTCTATCAGATCTTTGTAGGTGGAAACATGGCAGCTTGGGAATTCCATGAGGATGATGTGACCTGATTGACAATTTTCTTTAATAGTGGCTTAAAGTTGTAGACAAAAGTAGTTAATTACTTTGGACTGACTATCATCATAACAGGAGTCTTTTTTTCATTATCTATACACCAGTTCTTGGATAAACTCAGACTCATGCCATTTTGACCTTTATTTTTTTAACCTTGACTTCAATGGAGTTGAGAGACTGTTTTTTAAAAAAAAAAACCCAACATAGCATAAGAGTTGTTTAAAATAAAATATGTGTAAACCACCTACTTCCTTTATCTCCTATCCCCCCAAACCCCACTGATAGGGTAAATCTGGCTTGATGGGAAAGAAGAGAAGTATATTTAGAGATGAATGTGCTATGAAAGCAAAAAGCTTCAATAAGACAATTTTAAAAAATATTTCCTCTATAATATCACAATAATTGTTCATTTAGGACTAGTTCATTTCAGCAGTACAATGATCAAAGAAAATTTAAAAAGACTTGGGATGGAAAATATGATCCATATCCAGAGAAGGAATTGTGAATTTTAAATAAAGACCAAAGCTTATTATCTCCAATTTTTAAAAGTTGTCTTATGTATTGTCATTTTCCTCTCTCTAATGTTTTCTTTCTTCCATCATAACATGATAAATATTGATTGTTATAAATGTAGTTATAAATAGTTATAATTATAAATGCAGAGTCTATATCAAATTGCTTTCTGTTGGGGGAGGGGGGATAAAAATGCAAAACTCAAAACCTTGCCCTCCAAAAATGATTGGTAAAAACCATCATTGCATGTAGTTGGAAAAACAAGTGTATAAAATATTTTTAAAAATAAATGTTCATGTAGCCATTTATTGAAGGCATCTAATAAGGAGGAACCTACAACTCCCTAAAGGATCATTCTAGTTTGGGGCTGTAATAATGAGTAAGAATTTTTTCCTTATTTCAAATCTTAATAGACCTCAGTGATGTCAATTCATTTCTCCTGGTTCTCTCCCCTAAGACTAAGCAGAACAATTGCAATTTCTCTTCCACCAAGGATTTCTTCAAATACTTGAATTGAGTGATCAACTTCTCCATCCCTTGACTATGCCAAACCATCAAGTCCATTTCATCTCTCTCTTATCTCTATATATTGCTATTCTCAGTTTGTTTTTCTGTAATATGCTAGGGATAGATTGGATGCTTCCTTGGCTTCTTTCAAGTTTAAATCCTTTGAGTCTGAATGTCTTTTCTATTCTAGGCAGCATAGGAGGTACAAAGACAAAGTCTCCTTTCCTTGAGGTGTTTACAGGCTAACTGGAGAGTTAAGGGAGTAACCACATGAAAAGTTAAATAGTAATATAACAGTTCAGTCTCTCATTCAGACCAATATGTAGGAATCAATCAATCAATAAGGATTTATTAAGTGCTAACTGTATACCAGATATCGGGCAAGTTGCTGAAAATACCAGGAAAAATAGAAAACAGTTGTCGTTCTCAGGGAGCTCACATTTCACTGGGCAAGATGACACGTCCATAAAAATGTAGGTAAAAATTACTGATAGAGTGAATACAAGAAGGATTTGCCTATATTTCTCTCTATCTTCATCTCTGCATCTTGGAATTCCTAGCTCCTTTCAAGGCTTAGATCAGGTGCTATCTCCTATGTGGTATTCTGATTCCCCACCAAGTACAGGATGATCTCTTTCCCTACCTCTTTGCTTTGCCTCCAATGAAATTTGTATTTTCCTTGTAGATATTTTATCTATGTCCACTTTAAGCTCACTGAAATCAAGGTCTATTCTTTTTGTGTTCCATGTCTATGGTACAGAGTCTTGGATAAGAGACCCAATCATGACAAAGAGTATGGTATATTATATGTTTAACAGATATTTGTTAAATTGAGTTGAATTGTAAGGTTATTTCTTGATGTTTTCAATGACCCTGACTCCTGATTTTATCTTGGTCCGAGCTACTAAGGGCTCAGGACAACTCAAACCATCAGGGGTGTATAAATCAAGCTTATTTCTCCATTTTACAATATGAATGTTAAGTGGATTTGGGGCACTGTCGTTTCAGCACAGATGTAATCTTCGAAAGTCTCTCATCATCTGGCTCCCTCCTACCTTTCCAGTAAATTTATACTGACTCATTCCCAATGCAGTGATGTTGGCCTCCCTGCTATTTGGCACACAAGACAATGCATCTCCCTACTGGGTATTTTCTTTTATTTATTCATTCATTTATTCATTTATTTATTAGTTTTTCATTCATCCATGTATTTGTTTTTAATATTCATTAACATTTTTTTGAGTTTCAAATTTTCACTCTTCCTCCCATCCCTCCTCCACCCATTGAGAAGGCAAGCAATCTGATATCAATTACACATGTAAAAATAAGCAAAACATATTTCCATATTAACTATGTCACAAAAAAATAAAAACAAAAAACTGAACATCCCAAAGAAGGAAAAGCAGAGTGAAAAAAGTCTGCTTCAGGGTGTCCTCAGAGTTCATCCGTTCTGTCTCTATATAGGTGGATAGCATTTTCAGCATTGGTCCTTTGGAATTGACTTGGATCATTGTCTTGATCAAAGCAACTAACTTATTCACAGCTGATCACTTATTCTCTTGTTCTTACTGTATACAATGTTCTACTCACTTTACTTTTCAGCAGTTTATATAAGCCTTCTCAGGTTTTCCTTAAGCCATCTCCATTCATCATTTCTTTTAGCATTCCTTTACAATCATACCACAACTTGTGCAGCTGCTACCCAATTAATGGGCACCCTCTGAATTTTCAATTCTTTGCT
The DNA here is from genome assembly GCF_037893015.1 of Macrotis lagotis. Lineage (NCBI taxonomy): Eukaryota > Metazoa > Chordata > Mammalia > Peramelemorphia > Peramelidae > Macrotis > Macrotis lagotis. Next base: position 23,589,994 of record NC_133661.1, read on the forward strand.
AACCCTGCTGTAACTATTTTTGTACATATTCGTTCTTTTCCCTTTTCTTTGATGTCTTTGGGATACAATTTGAGTAGTGGTGTTGCTGAATCAAAAGGTATACACTGTTTTAGATCTCTTTGAACATAGCACTAGCATTGTCTCCAGAATGGTAGGACTGGTTCACACTAGTCCACTAATAGTGCATTAGTGTCATTATTTTTTCATATCCCCTCCAGTATTTGTCAGTCCTCTTTTCTTGTATGTCAGTCAATTCAAAAGGTGTGAGACAGTACCTCAAACATGTTTTAATTTGCATTTCTCTGATTAAGAGAGGTTTTTGGGCAGCCAAGTGGCATAGTGGATAGAGCACCGGTCCTGGAGTCAGGAGGACCTGACTTCAAATTTGGCCTCCGACACTTAATAATTGCCTAGCTGTGTGACCCTGGGCAAGACACTTAACTTCATTGCCTTAAATAAATAAAAATGTTTTAAAAAAAGAGAGATTTTAGGGGGCAGCTAGGTGGTGCAATGGATAGAGCACCAGCCCTGGAGTCAGGAGTACCTGAGTTCAAATCTGACCTCAGACACTTAATAATTACCTAGCTGTGTGGTCTTGGGCAAGCCACTTAACCCCATTGCCTTGCAAAGAAACCTTAAAAAAAAAGAGATTTTTAGCATTTTTCATGTGACTATTCTTAGTTTTGAAAATTGCCTGTTTTTATCTTTCAATTATCAATTGGGAAATGATGCTTATTTTTAAAAATCTGTCTCAATTCCTTATATATCTGATAAATAAGGTCTTTTTTAGAGTAATTACCTATGGGGGAAAAAAACTCCCCTCTCCCTGCCCGGTTTCCTACTTTCATTTTAATTTTAATTGCATTGATTTGCTTGTGCAAAATTTTTTAAATTTAAATTTTAAAAAATTTAAATTTCATGTAATTAAAATTATCCATTTATTTTCTGTGATCTTTTTTATCTCTTGTTTTTTCATAAGCTCTTCCCTTATGTAAAACATATAGATACATGTTCCCCTAATTTGCTTATAATATCATCCTTTATTTCTACAACATTTACCTATTCTGATTTTATCTTGGTATGTGGTGTGGGATATTAGTCTATATCTAATTTCTGCCAATCTACTCTCCAGTTTCCCAAGAGATTTTTGTCAAATGCTTAGTTCTTTTCTCCAAAACTTGGATCTTATAGTTTATCAGATGGGAGATTACTATGGTCATTTCCTATTGTGTATCGTGTATCTAATCTAATTCATGGATCTGCCACTTGATTACTTAGACTGTTTTAATCAGATTGTTCTCATGTTTGCTGTTTTGCAATATAGTTTGAATCTGGACTGGCAGACCTCATTTCTTTCACATTTTCCCATTGATTTCCTTGATATTTTTGACTTTTGTTGCTCCAAATTAATGTTGTCATTTTTTCCTAGCTCTATAAAATAATCCTTTGGTAGTTTGACTGACATGGCAATGAATAAGTCAAATAATTTAGATAGAATTGTCATTTTTATTATATTGTCTCAACTATATGTGAATAATCAATGTTTCTCCAATTGTTTAGATCTGTCTATTTCTATGAAAAGTGTTTCAAAAAATTTTTTTTCTTATTGTTATAGTTAACATCGCTTTCTTTTCCTTTTTTAAAATTTTCTTTATTTAGTATTTCATTTTTCTCCAGTTACATGTAAAAAAGTTTTTGACATTTGTTTTTAAAACTTTGAGTTCTTCTCTCCCTTCCTCCTGCCCCCACTCCCTTCATTGAGAAGCAAACATTTTGATATGGATTATAATTGCAAATCATCTACATAAGTCATGTTGTGACTTATGATAGATCCACCCCCCCCAAAAAAAGAAACCTCAAGAAAATAAGAAAATGAAGTTTAAAAAGTATGCTCAATATATATATTCAGGCAGCATTAGCTGTAGCATTCTGTATCATAAGTCTTTCAGTTGTCTTGGGTGGTAGCATTGTTGAAAAACACTAAGTCATTTGCAGTTGATCATCATACAATATTGCTATTAGTTTATACAAAGTAGATTACCCTTTGCATCAGTTTATTTAAGTCTTTCCAGGCTTCTCTGAGAACATCTTGCTTATCATTTTTTTTAGTAAAATAGCATTTCATTATAATCACATACCTGTTCAGCTGCTCCCCAATTGATCCCTCAATTTCCAATTCCATGTCACCAAAAAAAGAGGCATAAAGCTGGCATTTCTAATACCATATTGAATAATAGTGGTGATAATGGACCTCCTTACTTTACCCTGCTCTCATTAGGAAGGTTTCTAGCTTATCATCATAACAGAAAATACTTGCTCTTGGTTTTTAATAGATATTATTTATTATTTTAAGTAGTACTCCATTTATTCTTGTGTTTTCTTGTATTTTTTCCTGGAAATGGTTGTTTTATTTTGTCAAAGGCTTTTTCTCCATCTATTGATCTAATCATATGGCTTTTGTTGTTTTTCTTATTGGGATGGTCAATTATGCTTATAGTTTTTTCTAATAATGAACCAGCTCTGCATTCCTGACATAATTTCATATCAAAAGAGTAAGCTTCTTTAGCAAAAAATAGTCAAACACTTTGTTGGCAGAGAAAAGTAAAATAGAATTATTGCAAATTTGGGAAAGTTGGGCGGCAGCTTGGTATCATGAAAAAAATTACTGGGTTAGATAATGGTCCCAGGTTTATTTTATAGCAACTCCTTTGGGAATACTTCCCCAATTCTGACTTTCAATGGTGGGCCAGATAGAAGGTAGCCAACAACTACTAGTCTCAGGGTTCTAGAAAGTTACCCTGAGGAGCTAAGATTCTACCACAATGCCTCATGAGTCCACTGCTGTGTCTCCCCTTAAGAATCACTGGGTAGACTTCATTTAGCTTTTAGAAAGGGCAAGAAGAATAGATGGTACCAAGAATCTCTTCTCCCACAAAGGTCAAGGGCATTATGAGAACAAGCTCAATCTTAGAATACAATCGTACTGAGGCCCATTTAGCAAGAATACATTTGATCAAAATCTAATTTTCAATTATTAGCAGCTCTTTTTAAAATTGCCATCGTCATCATCTTCATCTTATTTGCTAGCATTGATAGAACACTATGAGGTTTGCTAAATTTTCCCATTTAATCTCACAACTGTGAGGTAGGTGCTATTTTTCTCCTTATTTATTAGTAAACTGAGACTGAGAGAGGATCAGTGATATATGCTCAGTCACATAGTTTGTGGTGGAGGCAGGATTGGAGCCTTTCTGACTTCCCATTCAGCACTTTTTTCATTGTCACCTAGTCACATTCCTTAAAACTGCTTCCTCCCTCAGATGATGATTTTTTTTTCTGTTCATATTTGTCCTTAATCTGTCCTCTGGATGCATTGTCAGCTACTGGTCCAGCATCTCTGGTAGCATGATCAATGGGAGTTATGAAAAAAAAATGAAGGGGGAAAGGGGGAGAGAGACAGACAGACACACACACACACACAAAGACAGAGAGACACAGAGAGAGAGAGATACAGAGAGACATACACACACACATAGAGACAGAGATAGAGAGACAGACAGGGACAGAGAGAGACAGTCAGAGAGACAAGAGTGAGGGGAGAGATTTCCTTTCAGGCTTTGGTTCTAACTGTTCACATGGAAACCTCCAAACCAGAGCTCTTTTACTAATAGCCTATTCTACCACGTCTGATGACCTGGCTGTATTTTTATACACAGACCCAGGCTTGAATCTGACTCTTTTAGTCATACCCTGTTTTCTTCCTGATGCTATATCTACTTTTAAGCCAATGGTCAAAATTCTATAATCCCCTCATTTTTCTCAAAGACACATGCACACTTAGCTTAGACTTTGATTGACTGGTAGATTGATCCAAACAAAATAGAGCAATAGATAATGCATTTACTGAGTCCTTGCTATGTCACAGGTATATCAGTGTGTTACATCGAGGTACCTGATTCTTCTCTAATGAGATCCCTTGGGACGGGAGTGGAAGGACATTCTTTCAATAAGGTCATCATAAAAGTAGCGCTTGAGGGGAACTGAAAGGACATCTTGTCCACCTTCCCACATGGGCTCTGTTCTTTGTGTCCTTGGACAAGTCACTTCCCCTCTCTGCAAATTGTCTTTCCATATAGGAATGTAAGTTCCTTGAGAGCAGGGACTATTTTATTTGCTTTTATTTGTTTCCCCCAGCTCTTAGTATGGCTGCTAGCTTATAGTGAGTGGTCAATGAAGCTCTATCTACAACCTATCTTTCTAATATCTTTCATCTTTTCACTTATTTGTCCATCCATCTATCTATCTGTTTCTAATACTTTTTATTTTTCATGGAATCATTGATTTCTACTTGGTTTATTCTAATTTTCAGAGAGCCCATTATTTGGCACAATTTAACCTCCTTCCAATTCTTCTGAGGCTTTTATATAATTTTTTAATCGTTTGTTAAGATTTTCTCCTATAGTCAATTGTGGAAAATCTATTTTTTTTCTATTGAGCCTCCATTTACAGTTACAGAATTATTCTCTTAAGTCTGATTTCTTAAATTTCACTATATTCATTCTAATTCATTAAGTGGTCTTTATCTGCTTGTGTTTTCTCATTTCTCCAACTTTAGTTCCTGAATTGAGGATCTGTACCAAGGCCAAGTTGATGCTTGCTCTGTGTGTGTGTGTGTGTGTGTGTGTGTGTGTGTGTGTGTGTGTGTGTGTGTGTGTGTGTGTTTAAGCTTTCCTAGATTTCACTCCAGATTACTCAGGCAAGTGTCCTGATCTCTTCCTTCTGGGTTGGGGCACATTGGATTTTGAGGTTCACAGTGCTGGACCTTCACTACTGTCTCAGAGCAAAGCACCGAGCAGCTTCAGAGATCTGGGGTATTCTAGTCTGATAGCTGCTATACATGGACTGATAGTGGCTGATAGTTTTTTGGTTTCAAGGTTCCACCCTGTGGGTTCCTAACCATTCTGGGACTTTCTCATAGAAACCCTCAACTACCACTGCTTTACAGATACAAAGTATTTCTTTCTTTTCTCCCTTCATTCCTTGTCTTGTTTCTTTCTTTTTCTCTCTCCCACCCTCTTTCCCTTCCTTCCTTCCTTCCTTCCTTCCTTCCTTCCTTCCTTCCTTCCTTGCTCCCTTCCTCCCTTCCTCTCTCTCTCCCTTTCTCCCTCTCTCCTTTCCTTCCTTCCTCCCTCCCTTTCTTTCCTTTCCTTTCCTTTCCTTTCCTTTCCTTTCCTTTCCTTTCCTTTCCTTTCCTTTCCTTTCCTTTCCTTTCCTTTCCTTTCCTTTCCTTTCCTTTCCTTTCCTTTCCTTTCCTTTCCTTTCCTTTCCTTTCCTTTCCTTTTCCTTTTCTTTCTTTCTTTCTTTCTTTCTTTCTTTCTTTCTTTCTTTCTTTCTTTCTTTCTTTCTTTCTTTCTTTCTTTCTTTCTTTCTTCTTCTTCTAATTTAAGATTAAATCCTTTGTCCTGAACATCTTAGTTGTCTAACCAAGTCATAAAACTTCTCTCAGACTCAATTTCTTTGCATGTAGAATGAGGATGATTATACAGCTCCCACTTACCATGATCACATTGGGTAATGCATACTTCAAAGCTTAATTTATTATGGAATTATCAACTGTTATTAATCACAGCAATAATAATAACATTCCTGTTAAGGTGATTACAGTCTGGTTTCTATCAGAAAATTTAGATAAAAGGATAATTGAATCAGAGATGAGGCCATTCCCAACCCCATCCATCTTGGCTCTGGAGGGTTAAAGGGAAGTTAACTGGGGAAAGGGAGAGGAAAAAGGAAACAAAATGGGTTTGATTGATTAACTGGTTAGATTTGTCTGTTCCTAATTCATGTGCTTAAAAAGTAAGTCTCATGCTCTTCTCAAAACTGAGAACGTGCCCATAAATGCTGATGACTATGAGCAACTTAGATTCAATTCATGACCAAGTCAAGATATCATCCCTTCAGAGCTTTGGTTCACTTTAAAAATGAAGGACAAACAACAACACTCCTGAGGGAGAAGGGAAGGCTATCTGGGAAAGTGTGCCCTCTGGGACTAGAGAAAGAGGAAAAAAGGAACTCAAGAGGCAAAGGAAGTTGGGAAGGCTGCCACTGACTGGGACTGGGGAAGGCATAGTGTGGTACTAGATCAAGGATTCTTAGATTTCAGGGACTTGATGAAAACTTGGATGAACTTGGATGAAAAAATTATATTTTTATTTCAATATAATTGATTTCTTCATAATCCTACATATTTTATTTTCTGTATTTTAAACCTTTTTTTTTCTGAGGAGGAGTCCTCAGGCTTCATCAGACCACCAAAGGGATCCTTGTCTCACAAAATGAGAATCCCTGTACTATATTGAGAACAAGATTTAGAGTCACAAAGACCTGGGTTCAAATCCAACTCAGATACTTACTCACTTTGTCACCCTGGCTAAGTCACAGAACTGTTCTTTGTCTCAGTTAAGATGTTTTGGGGAGGGAGGGGAAGGGAAGAGTTGCTTAGACTCCATGGCATCTAAAGTCCTTTCTGGGCCCAAATATGTGATCCTATAGAGACATTTATCAGGTGATCATTATGGTCATAGGAGGTGGGGGGGGCAGCACTTTTTGTGTCACTGACTGGCCTGCCTGCTATCTTGTGAGCACATTTAGATCAAGTTTTCTAGCTACAACATTTCAAGCATCATGGATGCCCTCAGTGTGGGTGGTTCCTCTGTCTATGGGGTACAAGATCCCAAGTCCACCTGACCTCAGCCACTGGAGCCAAGACACCTCATCTCCTTGTGACCCACCCACTAATGCTGAGCCCCTGTCACTTAGTTGGTCTGGTCCTCTGTTGACAAGTCTCCATTTCTGAAACCATATTTAAACCTTTCCCCCTCTCAAACTCCCATCTTGGCAAAATCAACTGGATATTGCACTCCCTTGCCCAGGCTTCAAGAAGTCCATCTCTACTGCATCTACACCAGACATCAAAGGAGAATGAAGAGATTAGGCTAAATGTCCATAGGCAGAGGTTAGACCAACAAATACAAGTGAATATACCATGTTACTGTGATTTGGGGATGGAGATCCTTTACACCTTTCCCAAAGCAGATCACCACCTTTCTATGAGTTGACAAGTCTTAGGGTATAACATAAATGACCTGTCCAAGCTCACACGGCCCATTATTGTCAGAGGCCTTGTTAAACCCAAGCCTTCTTCCTCAAAACCCAACACCATCCACCATGCTGCATTGCCTCCACCTTCCGAAATAGTTCAAATCGGGAGTAGACTGTAGTGGTTTCTGGATGGTGAAAGGTACATAGGTTGGATCCCTCCTTGTACTTAATATTCTGGATGGGTCCTCACCCTGAGATTCTCATGGATCCAGGGTTATCTCATACAAGCTTCTGGAGACTAGGGAAATGTATTTTTAGCTCCAGCTTTGCAAATCAAGACTCACATTTTCATTACAACTCATGCAAATGAGGAGGAGGAGGAGGAGTTGAGCCAGTTTCCAGATTCTATGCAAATCCCCAGGTAATCTGGATTGTCTAGTGGGTGGATTTTCTCCAAATATTTTTCTTTCTGCTGTAACTTGAAACCCAAAGTCCTTGGTATCGGACAAACAAGTTGTAGTCTTGGGCATGGCCTCAGGTGCATTTTTGAGTTTATACTTGGAATCCGTTTTGTGGAGGATGGGCTAAGAAGACAACCAATGTAATTTGTTATCATGCTGTTGTTTCTTCTCTTCCATTATTTCTTTCCTTTTGTTATAAATAGCTCATAATTATAAAAACCTTAGTTTGGAGTATTTAAATGGCTTTTATCCATTAACTTTTCTGCAGAAAAGGGCTATATCCCCTAGTGGGAAAAGCTCTGAATTGTGACAACGTCCAGTCTTATGTACAATTTGAAAGATTTTCTCCTTCCCTCCAAGCCAGCCATTGGTCTGAATCATCAGGGTGGCAATTTAATGGATATGGTGAATCTCAGTCATCCCAGGGGTGGTATATAATAATACACTTGTTAGGCAAGTATGCTGAAAGAAGTCAGAGATCCTAGGTCAGCTCGGGACTAGTTGAAGCAGACCGGGTCTAATCTCAGGTCTGATCACATTGGGAGACTCTCCCAGTTCTGCTATCTTTGTAAGTGCCTCCTCTGAGCCAGGCATTGATTTAGTCTCACATGGAGTGAGAATGCTCTGGTTCACTAACCCAGAGCCCACATGACTGTATTTGTCAATGAGTTCCAAGTCTTACTACATAGACACGGACAAGAGAAAAAGAAGGCGACTTGGGGGAGAAGGTATTAGAAACTGGTTGTTGCTGTTGTTGAGTTGTTTCAATCATGTCTGACTCTATGGCCCTATTGGGGGTTTTCTTGGTAGAGATACTGGAGTGGTTTGCCATTTCTCTTCCCAATCCATTTTACAGATGAGGAAACTGAGGCACACAAGGTGAAGTGACTTTCCCAGGATCATACAGCTAGAAAGTATCTGAGGTCATAGTTAAATTTGGGTCCTCTACCCACTTGAAATCAGACAGATCAAAAAAGATGTTAAGTGAAAGGTGGTGCCTCAGCTGACTCATGAAGGATTTGAAGAGGCAGAGGTGAAAAGGCATGGCATTCCAGGCATTGGGAATCATCAGTAAAATATCATGGAGGCAGGAAATGAAATACTGTGCATGAGGAAGAGAAAGGGCTGGCTTGGCTGACTAGTAGTAGCTCCAATAGGATCATACATGCAGCATACATGCCTAAAGAAAATGGAGGCTTCCCCTAAGATGCATCAGACAAAATTCAATTCCTCCCAACAATGGGTTCCAAATGTTTCAACTCAGTTCTATCTGTGATTAACACAACATTTTTCAAGTTTGTGTGAGTAGATCAAAATATCACATCTTAAAAGACTGATTATTCTGTAGCTGGATAACTTCACTGAATTTGAGATTGTATCAGTGTAGGTAGTCCCTTTACCAATCAAGATTGCGATCCTTTTAGGCATCTGTTTCATGGTCACCAAAAGCTGAAAACCTTTTGGAGACAAGTTTTTTTTTTTCTTAAATTGATCCTCAGACAACAAAAACACAGTCTGTTGATGGAGTTTGTGCTCAAATCTTTTTCAAACAAGGATTTTTAGATGAAGGAACCTTAGAGACTGATCCAACACCTTTACTTCACAGAGAAGAAAGCTGGGGTGCAAATAGGTGATAGGGCTTGTCCAAAGTCACACATGTAAGAGGGGGAAGAGTCAGAATCTGAATTCAGTTCCCTTGCCTCTAATTCCAGAATGCTACGGAGGACCTGCCACGTCTCTAAGCTTGTAGCCATCTCCAATCTCCTTCACCCACCAGCAGGAAGAATGGCCCCAAGAGAGACAAAGCAACCTCAGAGTCCTGAACAGAGAGACAAAGGCCTGAGGTCTCTCTCTCTGCTGAGAAGTTATTCTTTGCCTCCTTACTTGAACATAACCAAACGTGTATAATTACTGTCTTAACTTATCTTTTGTATGCACCCCAACTTTGACTAGAGAGTCAACAATCTATCTCTTTAAGATGTTGTTAGCAGGGGCAGCTAGGTGGAGTAGTGGATAAAGCACCGGCCCTGGAGTCAGGAGGACCTGAGTTCAAATCCGGTCTCAGACACTTAATAATTACCTAGCTGTGGTGGCCTTGGGCAAGCCACTTAACCCCATTGCCTTGCAAAAAAAAAAAAAAAGAAACAAAAAGAAAAAGATGTTAGCAGTCCCAGAATGAGTTACTAAATATATGCACTCTACAGATTAGGGAGCGGGGGTCTCAATCTGCTTCAGTGGGCCTTCTGGAAGCATGCTTCCTCAATCTCTTCCCTGTGGGAACTTCATGAGCCCAACCCTTGCCACCCGCAAGTCTATATTGTCTCCCTAAAGAGAGTATAGTCTCCTCAGGAGCAGGGACTCTCCTGGGCAGAGGCACTTCACAAAATTCTTGGTGATGAACTGATCAGTCCCCCACAACAACATTATAAGGTAGATACTATGGGAACTCTCATTCCAATTTTACAGATGAGGAATCTGTGACTCGGAAGGGTGATGTTATTGCCCATGGTCACTAGGTCCTTATACACAGAGAAGAGATTTGAACACAGGTCTTCCTGATTCAAATATTGGTTGTACTGAACTATCCTCTGAAAGGTATTTCTTAGAAGGCAGTCTCATACTTCTGGACCAGAGGGAACCTTTGCCCCTTGACAAGCGAATGATGGTCAAGCATCACTGGTCATTTTTGTGAAGTAGATTCCCAGTCTTACTCCTTGAATTTCTGTGATTTGGACTTTCTTGGTGTGTGATTTCCAGAAAAGGGTTTCATGAAAATAAACATTCGAATATAAAAATATTCAGTCTTGATTAAGAAGTGAATTCCTTACTTACAGCCCATTGGGATTTGCTGAGTCTCCACTCCAAACCCCAGCAATTACTATTGTCATTTGCATAATTACTATTTCAGGATCTTCTTTGTATTGAAAATGGAGTTTAGATAGCAGTTGATTTTTTCCATTTTAGAGAGGGAGATCTTGGGGTCAGAGGTATAGGACTGAGATGATTCTTGGGGGTCATCTGGTCCAACCCCCCTTCTTTTCTTCAGATTGATATTTTATTTAATTTTTCCAATTATATATTATGAAGTTTTTTCAACATTCATTCACTTGCATATTTATTAGTTTCACATTTTTCAGCCACCCTCCCTTCCCACCCCCATCCTGCCAGCCATGAACAATCTGGTGTAACTGTTGCAACTGGTGTAGCAATTGTATATGTATATTTGTGTTTAACATATTTACATATTAGTCATTTTGTGAATGAAGAATTAGGACTAAGGGAAAAGAAAGAAAACCATGGGATAGGAAGGACAAACAAGAAATTTTTAAAAAGTGAACATAGCATTCATTCAGATTCCATGGTTTTGGTTTTGGTTTTTGCCCTCTGGATGTCATAACAGGTGTCCCAGGGTTGCCCTAGCTCTCTGAACTGCTGAGAGGAGCTGCTTCCATCAAGGTTGATCATCTCACAAGACTGTTAGCAATATGTGCAGTTTTCCCTTGGTTCTGCTCCTTTTACTCAACATCAGTTCCTGTAATCCTTTCCATGCTTCTCTAGAGTCAGACCATTCATGGTTTCTTATAGAACAATAGTACTCCATAATACTCATATATCAAAACTTGTTTGGACATTCCCAATTGGTGGACATTCCTTCAATTTCCAATTCTTTGCCACTACAAAAAGAGTTGTTATAAATATCTTTGAACATGTAAGACTTTACTCATTTTTTTATAGTTTTTTTCTGGATTTAGACTTAGAATTGGAATTGCTGGGTCTAAGAGTGTGATCAGTTTTATTGCTCTTTGGGCTTAGTTCCATATTTCTCTCCAGAATGGTTGGATCAGTTCACAACTCCAGCAATGCATTAACGTCCCAGTCCTCCCAGAAACTCGGCAAAACAACCCCCTCTATTTCTGAGGTCCTATGTAAGCATCAGAACCAAAATCTGAACCTAGATCTTAGCTTCAGTGAAAGAACACTGAAAGTGTTCGCATTCCACTTTTGAGGTTTACTGTCTGATTCAGGACAAGTCACTAAGCCTCCTTGGGCCTCTCTAAAATAAAAGCTTTGAAATAGATCAAATCTGGTTTAAAAAAATTTTTTTTAATTTTTTTATTTGGGGCAACTAGGTGGCACAGTGGATAGAGCACCGGCACTGGAGTCAGGAGTACCTGGGTCCAAATCTGGTCTCAGACACTTAATAATGACCTAGCTGTGTGGCCTTGGCCAAGCCACTTAACCCTGTTTGCTTTGCAAAAACCTAAAAAAAAAATTTATTTGTTTAAGGCATTGGGGGTAAGTGACTTGCTCAAGGCCACACAGCTAGGTCATTATTAAGTGTCTGAGGCCGGATTTGAACCCAGGTACTCCTGACTCCAGTGCCGGTGCTCTATCCACTGTGCCACCTAGCTGCCCCTAGATCAAATCTGATTTACCATGAAATCTGGATCTAAGGTCTTATGTCTCTGAATTGACCTTTTTTTTTCTACTACTGAGTGTTGTGTGAAGGATGATAGAGATAAATCCTTGGGTTGGTCTATGGCTCAGAATGGTGATGTGTTTGCCCATGGTCACCAGGAGAACTTATAGGCAGAGAAGAGATTTGAACCCAAGTCTTCCTGATTCCAATATCCAATATACTGAACTATCCTCTGAAAAGGTAACATAAGGTGTCTCTTAGAAGACAGCCCTGATCTCTAATAGAGTTATATCCTTTGGGGTTGGTGAGGGGAGGGAGGGGAAAGGAAGGGCATAGTCCAAAGAATCATTTAGGAACAGATGCTTAGCCCAAAGGTACCCTGATCTGTATAAAGTCAGATTTTTTTTTAGGTTTTTGCAAGGCAAACGGGGTTAAGTGGCTTGCTCAAGGCCACACAGCTAGGTAATTGGTCAGATTTGAACCCAGGTACTCCTGACTCCAGTGCCCTATCCACTGCTACCTAGCCGCCCTGAAAGTTACATATTTTGAATGAATTAAGGGAGGAAAAGATTGGAGGCCAAAATTCCTTTAATTAGAGATAAACAGGAGTGGGGCCAAATGACATATTTGCTTCACCTGAAATCATTTCTCAAAACATTTGGGCAATATTTTATTTTTAGTCAAATGTCATTAGCGAGCCCTTTCAATAAACATATCCATCTCTCCTACTTTTTCATTGGTCTTGGTCATCCAATTCTTACACCAAATCTATCATGTGGTTCTGGGAACCAGTCCTGCTTTTAACAAATCTATTCAGTTTTCTGCCTTCTCCTCTCTTCTGCTTCCAATTCCCAAGAAAACAAACCCCGCAGTCACCACAAATGAGAGCTATGGATAAAATATGCCTTTTTTTTTTTTAAGGTAGACTGGTTAATGTATTATGTATTTAATTGGCTAAAGAACCCCCAACAGCTTCTAGTTTTAGTCATCAATTTGATGGGTTTTTGTTGTGGTTTTTGCTCCTTGTTTGTCAATCTCTTCTTTGATTTTTAAAATTTCTCTATTGGTATTAAGACAGGGTTTTTAACTTGTTCATTTCCTACTTTTTAAAGTTACATCTTTAATTCTTTGACTTGCTCTTTCCCATCCTACCCTCCACTTTTTAACCAGAATACTTTTTAAAAGATCTTGTTATCTGATGAGCTCACACACCTCCATTTATTTCAGATAGAGTTGTAACTAAGAATTGTTTTTGCTTAGGAGTAATTTTGGACAAGGTAGGGGGATTAAAGGAAAATGTAACTTAGACTTGGTGAAGAAAGTATGTTCCACCCCCACACCATTAGCTTTCTATATTGTAGAAGGATTGGTTGGTGTGAGGGAGCATTGGGGGGCAGCAGCTCAGTCTGGAAGGGTACCATCAGCACCCCTAAATTTTGTCATCCCAGATTTAAAAAAAGACCAATCTACTTCAGAAAAGCCTAGAAAGACTTCTATGAACTGATGCTGAACGAAGTGAGCAGAACCAGGAGAACATTGAACACATTAATAGTAGCATTGTGAGATGATCTACAATGATGGAACTCATCTCCTCTCAGCAGTTTAGGGATCAAGGACAATCCTAAAAGATTTGCTATGGAAAATGCCATCCACATTCACAGGGGAAAAACTATGGAGTCTAAACATAGAGCAAAATATACTCTATTCACTTTTTAGAACTTATTTTATGTTTTTTCTTTTTTATGGTTTTTTCCTTGTAGTTCTAATTATTCTTTCACACATGATTAATATGGAAATATGTACATATTGTACATATACAATCTATATCATTGTATATATGGGGAAGGGGAGGAAAGGGAGGATGGTAGAAAAATGTGAAACTCAAAACCTTGCAAAAGGATGAATGTCGAAAACTATCTTTACATGTAATTGGAAAAAATAAAATAAAATAATATTAAAAGCCTCAGACCCTCTAATTTAGTTGTGCTATTGTTTTGTTTATTTTAAGCAGTGATAGTTTGATGGTCAGGCTGATCAGTGCTCAGACTCAAATTACAGGAAGTAATTATAATAATTTCCATCACTTACATAGTACTTTGAGGTTTTGAAAGCATTTTATTTTTGTCATCTATAACACAATCCTGTGAGGGAAGTGCTGTTCTTATTCTCATTTTCCAGGTGAAACGAAGAGCCTTATCCAGGTCATTTAGCCACTAAATACCTGAAGCAGGAGTCGAATTCAAGTCTGCGCTGACTCCAAGACCAATGCTCTATCCTTTATGCTTTTTCGTAGTCTACAGGAGAGATTTAGAATTAGTAAGTAAAGGATGGTAAATGAAAGGCATCAAACAAGACTAAATGAATACATGACTAATGTGGGCATTCAGTAGGATCTGGACCAATCAAGAATACATGGGAGAAAATTCCCCAGTGCAGAGAGACTCAAGGACCTCCTCAGAAGAAAGATTTTTCTATCCTCTCAGGGACTAGGTGGAAAAGGACTGACTCAACAGTTTATTGATATTTGCTTTTCTTTGAGGTTAGTTCCCAAAGGGTGGAAGACGTCATCTGATCTAGATGGATCTTTCTCCCTATTTCCAGATGAAATCTTCCCTAGGTATCTGACTCAGAAAATTAAAAAGTATTCAAGAACTCAGGGGAAAAAGTAAAATGTCTTCCCCATCCCATACTGAGAGATCCAGGAATTGAGAGATGCCGGATCTTGGAAACTAGAAATTTTAATGGAGAAGACCAATTTCAGGTAGGAATTTTGTGAAGTAAATAGATTTGGTGTAGGAACTACACTTGTCAAACTGATAGACACACAGTACATCAATATACCTGGGCAGCTAGGTGGAATAATGGACAGAGCACTGAGCCTGGTCTCAGGCAGACTTGAGTTCAAATGTGACCTCAAAAACTTGCTGGCTGTATGACCCTGAGCAAGTCACTTAACTCTATTTGTTTCAGTTTTCTCATCTCTACAATGAGCTGGAGAAGGAAATGACAAGTCATTTCAATATCTTTGCAAAGAACTGGACACTTCTGAAACAACTGAACAACCACCACCACAACAGCACCAAATTTAATGAAGGATTTGGATTGTAGAGGAAAGGGAGAATTTATCACAACATTGCTAATCAAATGAGTTCCCTCCCAACCCAGTTGGTGAACTCACAGATATTGGGGCAAAAAAAAAAAAAAAAGAAAGGATGAGTTGCTACGGTCTGAAAAGCAAAGCCAAGATGTGTCTACTCTTCACCCTTTATGACATGAGAAGTTTTAATCTCAAAATTAATATAATTAGAAGGCAACTAACTACTAGATAGTCAACGACTGATCACTCCCCATTGGCTCTTTAAAAATTGAGTTGCACTCTTTATGGAACTACTCAAGACTGGAGACATGGTTGAAATAGGAGACAATTCTGAGTAATGGGACCCCTAAAAACCAGAGAAAAGACAGGGATGAAAGCATCTAGCTTTTAAAGGGGAAATACTCTTTGATTCTCAGAGTTCTAAATTTCTCTCCTCTTCACCCAGTAGAAGGCCCCAAATCCAGTAAGGAATGAATTGGCAGAAGACAACTTTGGGAAGAGTGACTTCAAAAGAGCCTTCCTGACCACCAGGGATTGATT
Organism: Macrotis lagotis; assembly: GCF_037893015.1. Taxonomy (NCBI): domain Eukaryota; kingdom Metazoa; phylum Chordata; class Mammalia; order Peramelemorphia; family Peramelidae; genus Macrotis; species Macrotis lagotis. The sequence continues at coordinate 23,605,613 of NC_133661.1, forward strand.
CACAGAGAGGAAAAAGCTCGAGGAACACTGAGGAGTAAATTGCTTAGAATAAATACTGTGTCTAAGAGGAGCAACAAGAGGAGGGAAAGGTCCTGAGTCCTGAAGTACCTGAAGGGTGAGCTATCTATCTTCCAAACACGTGTGTCTTTCTATTAGTGTTCTTTCAGTATGGACCCACTCTGCCCACGGATGCCCAGGTAGTTGTAGAATAGTGAGTTTTAGCTTTATGGGGGGACTGCTTCGTCCCGATTGATCTTTCATCTCAGTTAATACTTTTTCTTTGAATGAATTGAGTCTACAGGCTACTAAAGCTAAGCATACCCACAACATAAAATTTTAGGAATGTGCATTCACAAAGTGCTGTGAGCTTGAGGTAGTGATCCCCTTGAAGACAGAATCTGTGACACCAAGGTAAGGGTGACTCAGAACCACCACCGCAGAATGGGAGAGGGCCACACTTCAACTCTGCTTTTTATAACTTGTATAGCATTGGATGAATCACTTCTCCTCCCTGGGACTCAGTTTACCCAGCTGTAAAATGTCAGACTAGATGGCCTCTAAGACCCCTTTCAGCTCGAAATGTATGACCCTGGGAAGATTTGCTCCTGGTCCACTTCCTCAGCCACCAGTCAGTCCCTGTTGTTTCAGGTTATAGAATTCTTTCTCCCAGATAACAAATGTCTGACTCATCGACGTTGGCCAAGAAAGACACTTGAGTCATCTCAAGTTTGCTGAGTCACATCAGCTCCCAGCTCTGCTTTAGGGGGACTGGCTGGGGTTGGATGGATATTTCTGAACCAATGATTGCAAATTGTGAGCATTTAAATATATGGAGAATGCTATGTCCCCATTAGGAAAAACCACACAGATTGCTCATGCACAGATGGGCTACAGTACCAAAAACAAATTAGTAATTGTTTTATTGGCAGAGTCCTTGAATTAGCTTCTGATGATAGAAAGAACTGCTCCCTACACCAGCCTCCTCTGTACTCATCACACCAATAAAGGGAGGCTGAGTGGAGATCAACATAAATAGGATCATAGATTTAGACCTGGAAGTAGCTTTATTTCAACCCCTCTCATTTTACAGATGAGCAAACTGAGGCTCATCACTTACCCCAAATCTTTTTGGTAGTAAATGGCAGAGTTGGGATTTGAACCTTTGGACTCTAAAGCTAGCACAAAGACAATAGATGGGTCCTTTGAAGACAGCCAGCCTGGGATGCTATTCCTAAAACTTGCTTTTAAGAATAAACCCCAATGTGGGGTACAGTTATCTTCCTTTGAGACTTGGTTCAGACATCTCCTCCTCTGTGATGTCTGTCTTGTTTTATCATCCCTCTCCCCAGTTGTTAATTCTCTCTACCTTTGCAAATGGCCTTGTCATAGCCTTCTAGTGGAATGTAATCTCCCTTTGCTTTTTGTCTTAATATCCCTAGCATAGTTCCCAGTAGGCAGGTATTAAATGTGGACAGAATTAAATTCACCAATGGCAGCCAGAGTTTCATAAAATAAGAGAGGAGAAAGAAGAAAGGGGAAAAGGGAAAAGGGAAAGGTTTCAATGGTAATTGTGGCAGCATTTAGGCCAATATCCCATAAGTCTTTTTAGGGATGGAGAAAATAGAATCTGCTATGGTGTAAAGTGGAAAGAATATGGAATCTAGAGTCAAGAGACCTTAGTTCTGACAATGAATAAGCTGAATATCCCTGAAGCGGTGGGAAGGATGCTAACTTGAAAACCTGGAGAAATGGGCTGAGCCCTAGATTTGTCCTTACTTACTCTTATCTAACCTACCTAAAGGAAAGACACAATTTCCCTGTGCCTCAGTTTCCTCCTTTGCAAAATCCTGGTGTTTGGATGATACTATGGAAAGAACACTGACTTTGGAGTCATAGGTTGTTGTTGTTGAGTCATCTTTTAGTCATGTCTGACTCTTCATGACCCCATTTGGGGTTTCTGGGTAAAATACTGGAGTGGTTTGCCATTTCCTTCTCCAGTTCATTTTTATAGATAAGGAAAGTGAGATAAACAGAGTAAGTGACTTGCCCAGGTCACACAGCTAGTGTGTGTCTGGAGCTAGACTCCAGGCCCAGCACTCTATCCATTGTACCACTTAGCTTCCCATTTGGGGTCATTAGTCTTGGGTTCAAATCCCATTTCTTCCCTTTACTATGTGATCTTTATACCCATTTTCTCAATTGTAAAATGAGGACCTTGGACTGGTTGAATTTTCTCCCACTTAAAATATATGTATCTGTGATATCAGGTTGGGTAAACTCAGAATGGCATAAGTGCATCAGAGAGATGGGGCACCCAAAATGAGAAGACCTTCATTTCATGATTCTTCATAATATTTGAAGGCCACAGGCAGAGCTCCTGGGCTGAGCAATAGGGATTCACCATTTCTGGCACATCATCAATCCATTTTCTTTTTTCAGTCTTACCTTTCTTAGATGACACGCTTGCTCCTTTCTTTCCATCATTCCTTTTTTAAACTATGGCTTGTAGCTTGCTGACACCGTCACCCCCTCTGTTGTCCTTTTCTGTGGAACCTTTGTTTTCAAAGACTGGCATCCACAATCTGCAGCTATGGAATGATACTCATAGAATATTAAAAAGATTGGAAGAATTTAAGGTTGTTAAGGGAGTTCTTGAATTTTTCAAAGGCGATCTTGCTCACTTTCCTGCTCCCATTCGATCCAGGGCCCAACGTGTCCATTTGCCATGCCTGCCAAAGAACATATATGATGGATGATCTCAATGATACAATTACTTGATAAGACTCTAATCACCCAATCACAGATTCAGAATTAAAAGGGCCCTTAGAGGTCATTGAATCCAACCTCATTTATCAGATGAGGAAATGAGGATATTAAGAGAGTAAGTTGACTTGCCTGCTATTCTATCCAGACTTGGTGTTTGATAATTGCTTGTTGATTGACTCTGTCCAATGGGAGTGTTGGATTAGATTGATCTCTCACAGCGTATGATTCTTTGCTATGGTTACCGAGAAGAAGGAAAACTGCTTTTGATGTGATTCTTGAAAACAAAACATTTTTATCTGTTTGGAAAGATGCATTAAGAGAATGATTAGAGAGAAAATAGGAAAAGTAAAAAGGTTACTGTTGACTTTTTAAATGCAGAAAAGATTTCATGTCCATGATATGAGTCATTGCCTGGCTTTAGGGAGCCGTGGGAGGTGGGCAAATGGGCTGCATAAAAAAGAGAAGTCCTAAGATGTAAACTGTGGGGCCCATAACTGAAACTGGGGAGGCTCAATCTTGAGAATTTTTCTAAAATGATCTCTTTTGGGCTTGAGCCCCTACCCTTAGTTAAGCTTATGAACACAATTTCATAGGATTCTAGATGTAAAGTTAGAAGAGACTTCAGAAGCCATTTAGTCCAAGCCCTTCATTTTACAGATGAGGAAACTGAGACCAAAGTAGTTTGAGACTTGCCCTAGGCCACACAGGTGCCAAGCTCTGGAGGTAAGATTTCAATCCATGTCCTCTGACTTCAGAATAAGACTGTTTCTACTGTACAACACTGGCTCATATTAGGAGTCATTACAGAGAGCAAGCTCTAAGCCACAGAAATTCCTCCTTCCCGGGTTTAAACTCTTTTCAGAGTGCCACCTGCTGATCAATGCCGTTACCACAGCTATATTCCATAGGATAGCTGCTTTCCACTGGGGCACATGCAGGGGGTATTCAGAAGGACTAGCCTCTCAGGAGTGAGGGCTGGCTGGACCCTTTTCAGGACTGCTCATCCACCTTTGGTATCCACCTTCACCCGACTTTCACCTATGGTTCCAAGACCACATGCAGGTGAAACCATCTCAAGCCAGATTGAGGGTAACTGAGAAGTTTTGAACCAGTTGATGAATTATGTGAAGGAGGGGAGGGTGTTTTATACTTCCAGCATTTGAAGACTCTCCCTGGTGGAAGGGGTAGATGAGAACAATTTGTTCCAATGACCATGAAGGTGGCTAAAGCAGGGGCCTTAGAGTATTTGAAACAGAAAAAAAGACCCCCATAGTCATCCACTGCATCCTTGGCCGTTGCCAGGCATCTTGCCTTCTGTTTTTCAGGATTTCAGTAACTCTGGAAGAGAAAGTGGAGGTGACAACTTTGTGTATCTCTGCCTCATTTAAATCCAATTTATACATGAGTCAGGACATTACCCTGCGATGTCACTGGTCCTTTTTGGAAATGAAGGGAGAACAGCAGCAATTAGATACTTAGATGAAAAACAAACTCGAGACCCCTGCCTTTTGCCAGGTAAGGTTTTCTTATCTGTATATTTGAGAGAGGAGGCAACTGAACATTAGGGAAGCTAAATAAATTGTCAGTAGATGGGAGTGAGGAGGAGAATCCAGGTCTCCAAGCTCTTAGTACAGTATTCTTTCCATTACCCTGAGCTCTTAAAAAAAGAGTAGGAAGTCTGGGATGTGGTGAGTTTTAGGCTCTTTTAAGAAAGAATCTTTTAGAGCTGTTGAATATCTTTTCTTCTCAAGTCTCTAATGTTGGGGATATAGGGTCATAGGATTTGGAACTGGAAGGGACATTAGGGCTCATCTCGTCAAATCCCCCTTATGTTATAGCTGAAGAAACAGAGAGTGACTTGCCCAAAGCTATATAAGTAACTCAGTCCAGGCCAATCCAATCCAATCAGCATTTACAAAGATCTGACTTCTGTATTGAGCACTCTGCTAAAAGATATGAAGAATATAAAATAATCCCACGTCTAGAGGGGTTTACATTCTGCAAGGGGAATGAAAGTTGTGAACAAGTAAGTCCAGGCCATGATACTTGAAGAGGGAGAGTGTAAACTGAAATGATGAGGAAAGTCTTCCAAGAACTGGTGATCCATTAAGTGAGCCATGAAAGAAGCTTGGAAACCTAAGAGTGGAAGGGAAGAAAGATCATATTTCAGATACAGGGAACAGCATGTGCAATTAAGAGCCACTGGAGTTTCCTACTGTCATCTTCATGCTTTAAGAAAATTATTCTTGTGACTAAGTATAAGATGGATTTGAGAAAGGGAGAAACTGGGAGCTAAAAGTCCAAGGAGGAGTCCAGGCAAGAGGCAATGGTTCATGGGTTGGTGGTGAGCAGAGAGCGGAGATAAATAAAACATAGAGCATGGCATGGAATGGCCAAACTTGGCAATTCATTGGAACTGCTAGTAAATAGCAAAGTGAGGATTCCAACTTAAGCTTTCTGACTCTGAAACTAGACCTCTTTCCATTCTTTGACATGACCATTCATAGAGTTGATGTATTTATGGATCTCATTTTCATCAAAGAATAACAAAAAAGCAAACATTGAAGAAAAGCCAACAGATATAGCTTTTGTCTATGGTCGTGTATGCTGCAGTCTACACCCATAGTCCCCATGTTTCCATTAAGAGGAGGAAGCTATGCCAGCTATCAGTTTTTATCAGTTCTCCAGGACTGAGACTCATTATTACAACTCATCATAACTTGGCTATTTTAAAAATTCTTTTGCTTGCATTGTTGTGGTTGTGTGTATTGTTCATCTGATTCACTTTCTTCATTCATTCAGCATCATATCATGTGAGTTGTAGCTTCCTCAGAAATCTTGTTCATTTTTTACAAGATACTTAAAATATTCTACTCTACTCGCATATCACAGTTTATTCAGTCATTTCCCAATTGAAGGCATCCCTCCTCTTTTTGGCTGTCACAGAGTTTAATATTATAAATATTTTGGTATATCTAGGTTCTTTTGTCATGAAATATTTTAGCTTAGTATGACTTTCTCTAGGTCAAATAAATCCAAATTGATTTCTAGATTGTGTAATGCCCCATTCTGATATTTTTTTCCCCTTGATGTTTGAAACATTGGATTTCATATCATGTTAAGCATAGTAATTATAACTTATTCTGTATAGACTCAAAATAAAATGATATCTTGGATTCCAAAAAAAATCAACTTTACAAATACAAGATGGGAAGGTATGGCTCCATCTCAATTAAACTTGGGAATTCGTCCAACTTGATACTCTAGGAAAATCAAGCACGTTATGATATGAACACAGGTTCATTAAAAGATGCTTCATATACAGAACAAGGGGCATGATGGTCCTTCTGCTCTCCATCCAGATCAGTTCAAAGGTAAGCAAAAACACCCAAGAAAATGTGTGTTGCATAATGTAATCAACATTTTGCCCAAGTAATCTCCCATCTCTGCTAAAGGGGGGGGCAGGGATGTTTCATTGTATGTTCTTTGGAGTCACATCCCAGACTTCCTACTCTTTTATAAGAGCTCAGGGTGATGGAAAAAATACTGTATTAATAGCTTATATTTCAGTTTCTCAGAGCTGGGCTTCCTTTCAGTGATTTTTTCATCTAAGTTATTACTTAATGTTCTTTGGATTCTCCTTATTTCTCTCTGCATCTAGTCATACAAATCTTCCCAAATTTCCCTGGATTTCATTTAGTCATCATTTCTTTGATCATTTTATTTTTTATTACATTCATATACCATAATTTTTTAGCCAAACTTCAGTAGGTATCAATGGATACTCATTTTATTTTCAGTTCTTTGCTATGACAAAATGAGCTGCTATGAATATAAAATGGCACTGAATAAATATTTGTTGTCTACCTGGCATCTAACTATATAAACCCATCTATGTATGTGCTTTTCTATCTCTGACCTCCTTGGAGCATATGCTGAGTTCTTTGAAAAGTTGTTTAGTGACACAGGCTAGACAGAAAATATTTTCAGGTCAATCCTCAGGGAATTAAATTAATTGGAATACCCACATCCCTTAGCATCTGTTTAATCAATGCAGTTTGCCATTTCCTTTTCTAGCACATTTTCAGATGAAGAAACTGAGGCAAAGAGGATTAAGTGACTTGCCCAGGGTCTCTCAGTTAGTGTCTGAGGCTGGATGTGAACTCTCAAAAATGATTTTTCCCGACTCTAGACCTGGAACTCTGTACTCTAGTACCACCCAGTTGCCCTTCCTAGAATGTAGTAGTGGCTTAATACTTGCTTGCTTATTGTTTGGTCTTCCTGATTAAACTCATTCTCTAGGCCTGCCTTCTTCCACACAGATACCAAACTGAAAACTTAAAATGAAGATTAGAACTTGTGGTTCCCCTGCTCAGAAATATTCAGTGACTTCCCTTGTCTTTTAAGATGGGATCTAAGATCCTCTACCTGGAATTTTAGGGTTTTTTGCAAGGCAAATGGGGTTAAGTGGCTTGCCCAAGGCCACACAGCTAGGTCATTATTAAGTGTCTGAGGCTGGATTTGAACCCAGGTACTCCTGACTCCAGGGCTGGTGCTTTATCCACTGCGCCAACTAGCCCCCTCAACCTGGAATTTTAAAACCCTTGGCCAGTCTTCCTCCATACCTTTCCAGGGTCAATTTATCTTATCCTCCTTTACATTCCATTTCATTAAACCACCAATTAGGGTGGTCTAATTAACCATTCTCCTCACATACCATTCCATTTCCCACCTCTGAACCTTTGCCCAGGTTGTACTCCACAGCTGGAATTCCCTCTCTGCTTAAATCCATCTAAAAGAATTCCTAGCTACTCTTTTTTTTTTTGCTTGTTTGTTTTCAAATTAAATGAAGTTAAATTGTTGTCAAAGTAATGAGGTTAAAAGTCACACAGTTAATAAATAGCTGAGGGCAGATTTGAATTCAGGGCCAGTGCTCTGTTCAACATGCCACCTAGCTACCTCTCCCACGTACTTTCAAAGACAAACTTGGATATTTATAGTATTCTTCACGGAGTTTCCTAATTCCCCAATTATCAGTGTTCTATTATTCTCAATAGTAACCTGTGCTTATCTTGCACCTATTGTAATTTACTTCTCTATGCACATGCTGTGTGACCCTGCACAGATCACATGTGAACATATGTAAGGGGGATATGTTGTACCCCCCAGTAGAAATATAAACACTAAGTGGGCAGGGACCAACTCTGTTTTTCTTTATATTCCCAGGACCTCTCACACTGCCTGGCTCATAGTAGGCTCAATAAATGTTTGCTGTTTGGTATTCTATTCCATTCTTTGGCTTTCTTTTCCTAGCTATAAGTGAATTGGCCAACTGGTAGAGCCCCAAAATGTCCAAACAGAATTAAGAGGGCTGTGTATCCTTTGCCACTAGGTGGTGACAGCTGATAATGAATCAACTTTCACTCCATGAGCCTATCAGAAACAGACTTGAGTAGGATCATTTTGAGCAAGCCCTTCTTTCTTTGAGAGAATATTTGACCCAATGTATTTAATTCACTTTGAATTTGTTTCTTTCTCAGTGGAGGCTTTGTTGGAGAACCTTCCATGGTGGACAGCGTGCTCATGGGGAATGTCCACGCCTAGGTAGTATATTGATCTTACTGAAGGTTTTTATAGAATGGCTCCAGACATCTAAGTGTTTGAGCTTTCTCAGACCTCAGGGGTCATTGAACCCAAAATGGTCTTTTCTCAGATGAGGCAACCCAAGAAGGAGAAATGAACCCTCGCTATTCTGCTCTCATGATACTGACCACAAAGGGTTAAAAGTGGAAGGATCTTTAGGAGTTCATTTTACAGATGAAGAAACCGAGGCCCGCAGAAAGGAAGAATTCGTCTTTGGTGCTTGAAATCAACCTGTAAATTTCTCCAGTAGACTTAGCTCTTTGGGGCAAGGAACTAGTTTTGTACTTTTGTCTTTTTATTCTGACCACTTAGGACAGAGCTTCCTAGTTAACAAGCTTTCAGTTTCTTCATTGTAGGGAGTCGAGGTGATGAGCTTTCTCTAGTCTAAGAATTCAGAGCCACTGAGAGGTTAAGAGACTTACCCAGGCTCACATGGTCAGTCGGCGACAGGACACAGCCTGGGTCTCTGTGACACCAAGGTCAACCTTCTTTCGACTATATCATACTAGCTCTTCTAGGATAGGTTGCCCGACACACAGTAGGCTCTGAATTGCACGACTATTAAATCATGGGCATAACTCACATTCACATAATCCCTGGAGGTTTGCAAAGCATTTTCCATAAATTATGTCATGTGATCCTCACAACAATTCCAAGAGGCAGATGCTATTATTATTCTCATTTTACAGATGAGGAAACTGAGGCTAAGAGAGGCTGAGTGATTTGTCCAAGAGTCCCACAGGTAACAGTTACTGGTAGAATAATGATTGCTTTCACTTATATAAAACTCTTAGGTATGTGAAGTCTCTTGACTCACTCCCTGCAAGGGAAGTATATTGCTATTTCCATTTTTACAGATGAAGAAACTGAGGCTGGGAGAGAAGTAACTTTTTTTCAAGGTCATCCAGATAGTAAGCAGCTAGCTGAGTTTCAAGAGACAACAGTTTAGTGTTCTTTCCACCATATCTTAATCCTTTTTAAAAGTGAAACTTGAGGGGCGGCTAGGTGGCGCAGTGGATAGAGCAGCGGCCCTGGAGTCAGGAGGACCTGAGTTCAAATGCAACCTCAGACCCTTAATAAATATCTAGCTGTGTGGCCTTGGGCAAGTCACTTAACCCCATGGCCTTGCCAAAAAAAAAAAAGAAACTTGAGTGTCAGTGGATAGTCACGATAGCAGAGGCTTGGTCCATTTTTAAGGTTTTCTGACTTTGAAGAGCCTGGAAGAGAAGGAAGGAAAGAAGGATGAAGGGGGGAATAAAGGAAGCAAGGAGAGAAGAAAGGAAGGAGGGAAAGAAGAATGGAAAGGGAGAGGGAAGGAGAATGGAAGGGAGGAGAGAAGGGAGGGAAGGAGGAAAGGAGGACTGATTTAGCACCTACTATTTGTCTGGAATTATGTAAAGAGCTTTACAAATCTTATTTCATTGTTCTTTAAAACAATCCTAGGAGACAAGTACTCTTGATAGCCTCATTTTAGCATTGGAGAACTGAGGCAGGCAGAGGCTAAATGTCTTCCCAGGGATCACCCAGCTAGGACGCGTCTGAGGTGAAATTTGAACTCAAGTCTTCGCAACTTCAGACCCAGTACTCTGTCTCCGGTGCTACCCATCTGCTTAGCTAGCGACCCCAGGCTCTCCTCTTCGGTGAAATGAATCCCTGGGAAAGGACTTCAGCACCGTATAGTGTGAATTATTCCGAGTCTCAGTTTCTTCAGCAACAAAATGGGGGGAAAGAATCACTGCTGTAACTTTTATATACAGATCTCAAAACAAGGCAAACAGTCCAGTCAGTAGAAAAGGAGTCAAATATGACCATTTATTACCTCGAGCCCAATGTTTTAGTGATGGCAAATTCTTTTTCTTCATGTTGGCATCCATCTAGCCATTGTTGCATAGAAGTGAGTAATACACAACAGCTCAGTACTTAAAACAATGAACAAATGTAAGTCTGCAAAAATCATCACAAAATGAACTGGTCTGATTTGTAAATCAATGGAAAAAAATGACTATATGATGATAGCTTAAAACAAGAGAGAGAGAGAGAGAGAGAGAGAGAGAGAGAGAGAGAGAGAGAGAGAGAGAGAGAGAGAGAGATTTGCCAGTTTTTTCCTAGTGGCTCCCCAAACTAGGGGATCTAGTAATGAAAGTCCTAGGTGGAAGAATTGAGGTCCCCACAATTCAAAGGACCTGATTTTATCATAGAGGAGATTCCACATGTGGCATCTCTGGGACATCCCCTCAACACTAATCAGCTAGGTCCATAGAGCAACACTTCATCATAGGGATTCTAGGGGTACCCTGAGGGCTTGAGGATGCCTTATCTAATTTCATGAACTTGAGCCCCCATTCCTGTATGTCTCACAAATAATCAGTGATCATTTTGAGTATTTTCCTTGGATCATTGATAAACTCCAACAAGATCATCAATAATACATGCACCCAGGGGCGGCTAGGTGGCACAGTGGATAAAGCACCGGCCCTGGAGTCAGGAGTACCTGGGTTCAAATCCAGCCTCAGACACTTAATAATTACCTAGCTGTGTGGCCTTGGGCAAGCCACTTAACCCCATTTGCCTTGCAAAAATCTAAAAAAAAAATAATACATGCACCCCATGATCAAATAAAGAATTCACTTTTAATGAAAGGATAGTTACTGAGAAGAAACAACAAAAATAGAACTGGGCTGTACTATTGTCTCTACCATTTTTTGTCTCTGAGAAAAATGGGCTCAAACTTTGAAACAGTTTCTATAAACAGTTATCTCGCCAAGTTCATTTCCATATGTGTCTTGGTCCCTCCAGAAAACAGTATCACAGTATCATTAGGGCGATGCTGCTAGTGGACTACAAAGACTTTTGATGCTAGACCATTGCTTCTCTGACCTTTCAGAGTTCATGAAATCATAAATATTCCCAAAATTCTTTCATCTAAAAGCAGGAAATTGTTTTTTTAAAAAAAAAACAAAGATGCAAAGAATGGAAGCTTGTATTCATGGACCCTATGCCTTCCTCACTTCAGGCCTGCTTTTGAATACACACCCAGTTCAGATTCAGTGGCCAACGAATGATCTGGTGTGGTTTTTCTTCCCATAAAAATAGTCATAGCTATGTATGCTCCAAAGCTCACGTAGAGACCACATCAGCTGAGCTAAATACATGTGCTCAGAAGACTTGCATAGATTGAAAGCTAGAAGAAACATTGTTCACTCATTTTTTGGGTATGTTTAATTCTTTGTGATCCTATTTGGCATTTCCTTGGCGGAGATACTGGAATGGTTCCTCATTTCTTTCTCTGGTTCATTTTATAGATAAGGAAACTGAGGCAAGCACATATCACACAGCTAGTATCAGACTAGAATTGAACTCAGGAAGATGAGTCTTCCTGACTCCAGGATTGGCACTCTAGGTACCACCCAGTTATCTCACTGCCATTTTGTTTAATAGTTGAGCAAATGGGTCAACCTCCTAATTGCAGCTTGCTTCTGACTGCCCCCATTTTGTGTGTATAAATGCCTGACTAGGGGCAGCTAGGTGGCACAGTGGATAGAGCACTGGCCCTGGAATCAGGGGAACCTGAGTTCAAATCCAGCCTCAGACATTTAATAATTACCTAGCTGTGTGGCCTTGGACAAATCACTGAACTCCATTGCCTTGCAAAGCCAATAATAATAATAATAATAATAAATTAAAAATAAATGGCCGTATGCTGGAGAGTGATGTCCTAATCTTTCTATGCAAAGAAACATCTTAGGTTACTGATGCTCTGGGACCTCTTCCTGAAGTTGTGTAAGTTCAAGAAGATATGGATGTCCCTAGCCTAGAAGGGATAATTGCATGGCATGATGGTTAAAGTCTTGGACTGGAAATCCAAAATACCTAGATTCAGATCCCAATGCTATCCTTATCTGCTATATGAACTGAAGGCTGATCACCTAGACTCCTCAAGCCTCAGTTTACTCATCCATAAAAGGGAATGAGAGACAACTTTAGGTAGGACAAATCAACTTCAGCAAAGTCATAGACAAATAGAGGACATGTGGACCCCCAGGTCTCACTAGGTATGAAGTCATCATCTCAGAGAAGATGGCCCTCAAAAAGTCAACACCTGGCTGCTTCATCCTATTTATGACTCTGCATGTTTTCATAATTCCTCATGAGTCCGTTAGCCTAAAATTCCAGAAACAAAGTTTTAAATAACATTCTGGCACTAATTTACTAAGCCAAGTTCTTTTCCCATCCATTAATTGGCCTTCAATTTCCTCATCCGCAAAGTGTTGGGACGAGACTCCATCTCCATCCAACATCCTGTCCGGTTTCAGAATTCTAGGCCTAGCAAATGCTGTACCAGCCATCAAGACTAGCATGATTTTCTCATTAGGAAATTACCGCCTTCTAGGCTAAAATAAAATAGGTTAGCCAGTCAAATAGTAACTGGTCGGCAGCAGCGCTGGGAGGTGGAGAAGAGGGGGAAAGGCATTCTGGGGGAGGCAGACAGCACGGGATAGAAGCAGATTCAGAAGAAACCTGGACTGGTTTGCAGCTGTTGAGGAGACTGAGCTTATTAGAGCAAAGGTTGATGGTTAGGATGTCATGGGAGATAAGGTTGGAGAGGTCAGTTGAGGCCAGACCAGCTGGGGTTTTCTATTGTACAAATTGGTCTTCTCAAGTTAATAATAATAATGATGATAATGATAATGATAATAACTGAACTAGATAGCTAGTCCTTCAGAGCTTACGTACTTGAGAGTAGCTCTGATATATATATATGCATATACATATACATATACATATACATATACATATACATAGACATAGACATAGACATAGACATATACATAGACATATACACATACACATACATATACATATACATACACACACATATACATATACACATACATATACATATACATAGACATAGACATATACACATACACATACACATACACATACATATACACATACATATACACATACACATACATATACACATACACATACACATACATATACATATACATATGCATATACATATACATATACATATATATACATATATATATATACAGACTGTTGTTTATGATTGTTGAGAAAGTGGAAGGGATGTGAGAAGAGGTCTGAAGCAGACAGGTGGTGTAGTACAAGGAAGACTAGACTTGGAGCTGGGAAAACCTGGGTTCAAATTCTTCTACAGACACTATCTGGGTGACCGAGGTAAGTCACTTCAACTTTGAACCTCAGTTTCCTTATCTGTAAAATAGGGCTATTTTATGGATTTCTGTGAATCACTTCCATATGAATTATCTCAGGAAGATTCTAAAGTTCACCTGCTGAGAGGATGTACTAAATACTGAGGTCCTTTCTCAAACTGAACCACCAAGCATTCCAAGTCTACTCATAGAGCAGCTCCTATAGAGAGATAAATACTGTGTGAATGCCAAATGTCTATTTGCCCAAAAGACTGTTTTATGGAGAACTCACAGAAGATAAGTGTCCACATAGGGGTCAGAAGAAGTGATACAAAGACACTCTCAAGGTCTCTCTGAGGAGCTTCAAAAGTGATTGTGAGGCCTGGAAGGCACTGACAAAGGACCATGCAGCACGGCCATCCTACATCAGAGCACTGGGATCTATGAGCAAAGGAGATCTGTGGTAGCTTAAAGGACATGGAAAATGGGAATTTAGAGACATCGCTACTTCAAATGTTCATATGGATTTTTTGTGCCTAATCTGTGGTAGAACCTTCCCAGCTTGCACAGGCTGGATCAGCTCAGACACGCCATACCTTGACTCCATCAAAGTGAGGTAATTCTGGTCCTCTTTGAGCAGGAAAGACACACACACACACACACACACACACACACACACACACACACACATAATATGGGTGTAGATATATGTTTATATGCATATGTTTATAATATATGTGTGTTTAGAACATGTATATATATATATATATATATCATATGCATAATATCATCATATCAATTTATTATCAGATTTTCTCCAATTCCTCCCACTTCTTTGGGGGCCAAAGAATCTTCCTTTTCAACCCTTTTCAACCCCAACTGACAGTGACAATGTCTGACATCAGCAGCAGTGGCCCAGTGGCCCAGTGGCCCAGTTCTCCAACAAATAATGGAAAGGGTAGTTCGTCATCTGTCTTTCGGGACCAAGGTTGGACACTGTCTTTAATATGGGTGCCTCTGGTTTTTATTTTTATTTTATTTTCATTTATACTCTTTGTGAATCTTTCACTCCTGATTCTGCTTGCTTCCCTTTGTATCAGTTCCTACAACTGTTTTAAGATTTTCTCAATTCATAGGATCATAGATCCAAACCTAAAGAATCTGGGCTGGGTGGCATCCTCCTGTGATCCCTGCTGGGGAGGCCTCAGGGAGGCTGAGGCTGATGGATTTTTGAGTTTGGGAGTTCTGAGCCATAGTGGACTAAGCCAATTAGATGTCCAAACTCATCTAGCATTGGTGTGGGGTGACCCAGGGAATGAGGACCACTAGATTACTTAAGGAGGGTGAACTATCCCGCTTCAGAAAGAGATTAAAGATTAAGAAAGATTAAATAAATTATCTAATGCTGACAAAGAATGGGATCTGTCTTTTTGATGAGTAATTGCATTTCCATCCTGGGAGAAGAGGAAAGACCCAGGAAGGAAGGAAGGAGGTGAGGGATGGAGAGCGGAAGGGAGGGACAAAAGGGGAATGGAAGGAGGAAGAGAAGGGAAGAAGGGAGAAAGGGAGGAAAGGAGACTGAAAGGAGGGAGAGAAGAAGAGAATAAAGGAAAGAGAGGAGGAAGATAAATAGGAAGGAAGAAACTCAAACAAACTTTAGAGACCTTCTACTTCAGTTTCCTTACTTTACAGAGCAGAAAACAGAGGCCCAGAGAGATCCCATGACTTGTTCAGTCACACAGATTCTTCCTGAGAAAGATGAAAAGGAAACATGAATTACCATCAGATCTATACAAAGCAGGTGGGATGAGGACACAGCTTTCATTTTTTTTGCTATGAGAATATTTTTCCTCTTTTATTGGAAAAGTAACCTTTCTATTTTGCCAATATGATCCAATAGGAAAAAACCCAGGAGGAAGATCTTCAGTGTTTGGGGCAGATGCTCTGGTGGATGCGTACTAAGACATGACCAAGCATTCCCCAGGATTTGGAGGGACTCCCACAATGCACACTCTGTCCCTGGCCTACCTGCTGCTTGTCTCCAGGGTTGGTCCATATACTACTTCTGTTTCTTTGCCAAGGGTACCCCCCTTGAATGATGGGTCTTCCTTACTGCCTTTACCTATTGGAATTCCTGGCCTCCTTCAAGATTCAATTCAATGCCACCTTCTATAATCTGAAGTCTTTCCTGATATCGCGGACTGCCCTT
This sequence comes from Macrotis lagotis, assembly GCF_037893015.1. Classification (NCBI taxonomy): domain Eukaryota; kingdom Metazoa; phylum Chordata; class Mammalia; order Peramelemorphia; family Peramelidae; genus Macrotis; species Macrotis lagotis. The sequence goes on from NC_133661.1 coordinate 23,621,414, forward strand.
CCAGTTCCTCTTTCCTTCTCTTCTCAAACATATCAAATTCATCTTATATTTATTCCATAAATATACATATAATAAATATCCTTTGCCTTTTTCTGAGAACTGGGCAGAACTGACCTTTCAGGGTTCCAGAGGAGGATCCACAGTTGGTATCCAGAATATGGCATCTGGAAGACTTGAGTTCAAATGTGAACTCAAATAGTTACAATTGTGTGACCCTGGGCAAGTCATTTCACTTGTCTCCTTCAATTCCCTCATCTGTAAAATGAGGGTAAGAGTGGCATCTGCCTCCCAGGAGTACAAAAAGGGATAATATTTATAAAGTGTTTTACAAACCTTAAGACTTTGTTTAAAAGTTTAGCATCAGCATCATCATCATTATTGTTATTATTATTTCTACTACTACTACTACTGCTATTACTGCTACTACTGCTACTACTACTACTACAACTACTACTATTACTACTATTACTCCTCTTCCTGTTGTGGAAACTGGTGAACAAACTAGAAACTATGACAAAATATTACCAGGTGCAACACAATGTCTCTAGGGCTGCTTAGTTTCCCTGGGGGAGAAGAGGGAGGCCTGGGTACCCAGCACACTGTTAGACCCCTTTATGCTGGAACTGGACACCCATTAAAATGTAAGCTCTAGTCTAGGGGCAAGTATTTCTTTGCATTGTCTTTGTATCCTGGCCCAGCACTTAGCATAGTGATTTTTCATGCTAAGTATTTAGGGACTTGTTAATGAGCTGGATGATCAGCTAGAAAGGACCTCCAAGGTCATCTAGGCAGCATGGGGGGGGGGGGAGCTCTCACTCCCAGGTCAATGGACCTGTATTTAAAACCATGTGACTTGGGCAAATCACAAAACCTATTTAAACCTCAGTTTCTTCATGTGTTATGTGTTCTTCATTTTATTTATTTTTTATTGTTTTATTTAGGTTTTTGCAAGGCAAATGAGGTTAAGTGGCTTGCCCAAGGCCACACAGCTAGGTAATTATTAAGGGTCTGAGGTTGGATTTGAACTCAGATACTCCTGACTCCAGGGCCGGTGCTCTATCCACTGTGCCACCTAGCCACCCTGTTCTTCATTTTCAAAGGGAACCAATTACATCACAGGGTAATATCCTGATGGACATGAATGCAATTTAAATCAGACATTGTTGTACAAGGTTGTCATCCTCACTTTCTCTTCTAGGTGACATAGTGGATAGATCATTGACCTTGGAATCAGGACAGAAGTTCAAATCTGACCTCAGACACTTGACTCGTAATAGCTGTGTGACCTTGGACAAGTCACTTAACCCTGATTACCTCTCATCCAGGACCATCTCCAGTCATCCTGATTCATCTACTGGCTCCAGATATCTCTGGAGGAGAAAGTGAGGTTGGTGACTCAGTTCAGTCCCCCCTCACTCAAATCCAATTCATGTGATTATCATGACATCCCCTCCCTGATGTTGTGATCTTCCTTGAAAATGAAGGACAAACTTTTTTTTTATTTCCAGAGTCATCAAAATCCAATGGGAAGATAAAAGTCTAGTGTTGACTTGGGTTGCAGGGGATGACCTTGGCATTTTTGAAACCTGACCATGTTCTGAGCACTCCATAGTATCTGTTTCAGTTACTTCATGGTCATTGTTCTTTTCCACCCATCCCACCAGGGGAAGTCTTCACATACTTGGGGTAGATATCCCCCACAAGCAATAGCCTTGAGGCCTGTTGGTTACCCTTAATCTGGTTTAGGCCCTCTGCTGCCATGGGTTTACTGAGGTGGGACCACTGTGTGTGTTACAACTCTTGGAGTAAGAGTGAAGGTAGAGTGAATGGGCATCCCTAAAAAGGGCTCAGGGAGGCCCTCACATCAACATTACTAGTCCTTCCTGAACATGTTTTCTGTGGTCCCTTCTAGATCTAAGAATTCTTCTCTTGTACAGTTGAGGAAATGGAGGATCAGGAATTCAAAGGGACTTTTCCAATAAAAATATCATAAAGGTTAGAAAATAGGATAGTAAATACTTTTTAAGGAAACAAACAACACCCTCAGTTCATAGACTCTCTTTACATTTTGCCTCACTATTGAAAATTTATAGAACAAATGAAAGAAAGTATTTTATAAGACAAAGAATAAATTTATAGACTTTGTTTCCTCAAGAGATGCTAAGAAGCACTAAGTGTAGAGCTAAAACGGTATTTAGTAAGGAATTTGGTAAACTGAAGCTTCCTCAGCTTCCAAAGATCAGACCAGTGATTATCTACTGCCCTGAGCTTTCTCTTCCTAGATCTGTGATGAGCTTGTCTATAATTTTACATTTTGGAATTTTCATTATTGAGACTGTATTATTTCCTGCAGACTTGACTGTAACCAAAGAACCTAGGCATACCGCTGTTTTATTGGTATATGTCTCCTTCCCCCATGAATATTTCTTAGACTTCTGCTCCATCTCCCAGCTCAAGGCCATTTTAACACAGTATGGACTATGATCAAACTGAACCAAAGTCAACAACTCAACTCAACAAACATTATTTATTAAGCCTCTATTAAATGGAAGGATACAGAAGTGTTTTTTCCTAAGGTGATCTCTTAAGAGCTCATCTCAGATGGTTGGAAAAATACCAAAATGACAAAGACATAAAGGACAATGGATCAGTCAGCTGGAGACAGGTATGTGGCATTATGGAAAACCAGAAAAGGAAGAGATCATTTTCACCTGGTGGAGAGAGTGACAGATGGCAGTTGGCAGTGAAGGCATCTTGGATCTGAAGGAATGTATAAGTTTCAAAAAATAGAAATGGGAGAAAGAAAGTTATTCATTCCAATTGGGAGCTAAAGTGAAAGAACAGAGTATGAGAATAGTGGATGGAGACTAGCTCAGGGGCCATAATGAGGCAGGAGATGACTGGAAAGAAGACATATTTATTCTGTAATAATAACTAGGAGGCAACTAGGTGGTGCAGTGGATAGAGCAGCCAGCTGGGACCAGGAAGATTCATTTTCCTGAGCTCAAACCCAACCTCAGATACTTACTGACTACAGGACCCCAGGTAAGTCACTTAAGTTTGCCTCAGTTTCCTCAGTCTCTTTGCCAAGAAAACCCCAAAGTGGGATCACAAAGCATCAGGAATGACTGAAACAATTCAAGCACAATTAAAACTCACATTTATATGGTGCTTTATAATTTGCTTAAGGGTCTTCAAGTATTATCTCATTTTATATTTACAATAAAGCTAGGAGGTGGGTACTATTATGAGCGCTATTTACAGATGAAGAAACTGAGGTAGAGATAGGTCAAGTGACTTGCTCAGGGTCACATAGCTAGTAAGTATCTGGGTTTGGCCTTGAAACAAGTCTTCTTGACTCCAACTTTAGAGCTCTATCATTTGCTCTAATTAATTTGTGTATAATTAGTATCTACTTCTCTGTATGCATGTGGTCTCTCTATCCATTCTCTTCTCCTCCATAGACTATAAACTCTTTGAAGACAGGGACCGATTCCTGTTTCTCTTTGTATTCCATCCCTAGCATGGTGCCTGTCATGTAGAAGGTCATTAACACATTCCTCTTGTTTCATTGGCTGATTGATCAAGGCCCTTGAGGATCCCAACTTTTCTTTTCCTAGGATCTCACACACAGTAGGTGCTTAATATTTATAAATAGAATCAAATAGCTCCCAACTGTGACCTCAGTTTCCTTCTTCATAAAGTCAAATTCATCAGTAGAAGTCACACAGGCTTGGGAAAAATTAGACTATTAATTCCCATTTTCTACTGAGCAAAGAGAACCTTTCAATGAATGGATGAGACCAGCCTAGCTTCCTGGCCCTTCTGGAATTGGCTAGATAGTGTTAGAGCACTTCTGCCAAATTGATGTCTGGATCTCAGGCTTGGTCTGACTCCACCATCTTGCCATCGTGGAGTAGACCTGACCATCAGCCAAATGTTTGTCTTTAGCATGTGCACAATCTTGTATGAACACAAAGTGTACTTTTCACTGTGCTAGAGTCTTTAAATAGCAGGGAACAGCAACTCCAAGCTGTCTAAAGAGCTGCCGAAAACTCCTTTTCTCCATGACAACAACAGCTTTGCCAACCTGGGACTGAATTTAAAGAGCCACAATTCCAAGTGAAAATTCAAAAAAAAAATTAAATAAATAAGATCAAATCAAATAAATCCTTGGCTAAGTATGTTCAGGGACTAACAAATTCCAACGTGTAAATTGCATCTGTTGACTCACTCCAACAGTGAAGATGAGCAGTCATGCTGTGTCTTCTTACTATCTGTTCAAATGAGCATACTGTCTTCTCAGAGTTCTGCTTGTCCTGGACTAATAATTTTGTGGGAGTTCCACTGTTCTGTTGGGTGGGAGAACCTACGAGATTGAGGACTTCATTGGGATTTTCTTACTGATAGACAGAGATCCACATGTGAAAGGTCCTCTTTTTCTTTTTGCATCTCTCCATAGGGAATGAGTCAGTGGACTCTCTGATCAACCTTCTGTGTATTTTTGGTTAGGACTTTGGTGGTTCCATCTCCCTATCTTCCCATGGAGGGAGGTCAAACATCAATAGTGAATGTTTTTCTGATCTGTTCTAAATGCTGAGAATACAAAGGAAGGCATAAACATGACCCCTGTCCACACTGAGATCCCATTCTAATAGGAGTAGATGGAAGCCTTGGATATTCTCATTGAGAGGATTGAGGGACATCTGCCATTGGTTGGGACTAAATGGATTAACTTGAGTTCTTGTGGGGTAGGAGTTCCCTTTTCATATGGAGTTGATTAAAGATGGAGGTCAGTCTCAAGTCATTTTTTAAGGGATTCTGAGAAAGGAGATTTGCCTTTTGGCAAACTTTGGTTCTCGGTGAGGCAAGAAAGAGAATATCTGTGCTTTGGTACCACCCCCCCTCCTTACCAAACAGAGACCAGCTGACTACTCATGTAACATTCAGGGACAACAGCGGTATAATCTTAAAGTGAGAGATCATAGTTTCTAATTCTAAAGCTGGAGGGGATCTCAGAGACCCTCTTATTTTGCAGATGGGCACTCCGAGGCCCTGAGAGATAAAGACATGCCCTAAATTACACACATGTTCAGTATAATTAACCCATTGGCTTGTGGATATGTTCCTGAATCCCAGATTTCTGGCAGAGATTCAAGAGTTCTTGAAACTTCATCTTCCTGGTAGGGTAGGACCAGGAATTTCCTGGCTACTGATTATGCTTATAAAAATGCAAATGGGAGTACCTTGAGCTCTGGTATACTGTTCAGCATGGAGGAGGGATCTGGTTGAAGAATCGAACAGATTTTAATGGGAGGCCTAGTAGACTGGGGGTTGAGGAAGGCAAGTTCGATTCTCCCACTTACTACCTATGTGACCTTCAACCATTCACAAGCCCTCTCGAGGCCTCAGTTTCCCCATTGTAAGACAAAGGGGTTGTTGGATGATCTCTTGGACCCCTTCTCATTCTGGACTGGTGATCCTGTAATCACAAGGGCACGTTCATGTAGGATCTTGGGATCTAGAACCAAAAGCAACCTTACATAATAATATCTAATCCAAGCCCCTTATTTAGTGGTGGAGAAAATGTACCACATTGTACATAGAATTGATCATTGTGACCTGAAGGACATATTAGTCATTGTATTGCCTTCCCCCCAGCAAAGATAGTTTCTTATCAAATAGTTATAATTTGAGGAATATATAGTCAAAAGGTCTCAACATTTTTTCTAAAGATTGTTTTTCAGGGGAATCTCTTGATGAATTAGAAGAATTATCAATGTGCTGGAAGTGAGTCATAGGCATTTGAGATATTCTCTACTGTGAGAGAGAGTCAAAACATAATCAGAATGGCTTGGATTTCACCCATAAGGCACGGATGACAAAGGAATCTATAGATTTGTTTGCCATCCTTACACAAGCACGTACAAATACACACACACACACACACACACACACACACACTCATACTCTCATATACTCTTTTTTTTAAAGTTTTTTTTCAAGTCAGTGGGGTTAAGTGGCTTGCCCAAGGCCACACGGCTAGGTAATTATTAAGTGTCTGAGGCCAGATTTGAACTCAGGTCATCCTGAGTCCAGGGCCAGTGCTCTATCCACTGTGCCACCTAGCTGCCCCATCTCATATACTCTTAAACACACAAACATATATCCAGTTGACTCTCATTCATAAATTCTAGGGCTCTGTTATTCCCTTATCAATAAGAAACATGAATTTAGTGACCAAGAAATCATTAATTCCCATTCCGTCATTTTGCAGAGAAGAAAACTAGGGCCCTTAGAATCTAAGTGAGCTGGAAAGAGCCATCCTTAGAAGAGAGATTTATTCCTTCTCTTTGTCCCCAACACAAGGGTCAGTATAGCATAGTGGGTAATTAATAAATGATTTTTTTTGCAAAATAATGCAAAGCAACAGTATTCATTAAACACAATGTTCTAAGAACTAAAGCAAGGAATGTAAATATAAGGACAAAGAAAGATAGTTTCTGCCCTCACGGAGCTTATAACTAGTGGGGGAAGATGTGACACAAAAGCAAACTGGAAATCAAGGGGTTGAGATGGTGGGAGAGAAGACAGGGCTGCCATTCCCCAAGCAAATATTTTGTTGGAGTTCAGAAAGTTAGAAGCAGGGCAAGGAGGGCCAATCTGGACTCTTACCGAAAGGAGAGGCGCCAGGACTGTCATGATGGGGCCATCATGACATACTGACTTATCAGCATGGATGTTCCAGGGTGAAGAGGCCAGAGATGCTGAAGGAGGTTCCAGAGAGAGACTGCAATGAAGTCTGGCAATCCATGATTGTTTGATGTGCAAGGCTACATAGGCAAGTAGTCAATAGAAGCAAAGCAGGATTTAAATCCAGATCCTTCACTCCAAAGCTATCACTCTTCTCACTGTGCCACAGTTCCCTATGAGATCTTGACTAATTCAAATCAGCTGACCTCAGAGATGCTGAACCATGACTGTGGGAATATCTTTTAGTTTTTTAGTCTCTGGAGGTAACTAGAGGTAACCTGGGGAAAAGTATGTTGTGGGAGGAGTTATTAATTTTTCATCATTATATTGATATGCTAAAAAGTTGATAATTAAATGATATAATTATGTCACCAACATAATCAATTATATAAATGTTATAACAAATATTTTAACATAGAATTGATATAATTTATTATTATTATTATAATACCTCTTTCTTAAACCATCTCTGCCTCTGGCCTTATAGTCCTCACCTATTATTTATTTATTATTATTATTAATCATCATAAAAGCCAGCATTTGCAACCCACCTTAAGATTTGCAAAGCACTTTGTGTGTTTTTTTTCCCATCTGATTCTTGCTCCAAATGTGGGAGATAGGTGATGAGGGAAGTGAGACTGAGAGAGGTAAAAGGACAACACTCTACCTATTGTGCTGCCTAGTCTTTGGCACTAGGGCCCATGTTCCCTCTTCTTTCTCTCTCCTCCTTTGGAGGTCCCCTATATTTTCATTCTTGCCAGGGCTCTGAGTTTGCTAATTCATTCTCAAATGTTAGTGACTGCATCTTATCCCCACCCTAGAATTCTAACTGCTAATTGTCAGTTCTTTCTCAGTTACTTAATCTGTGAACAAAGACAAATCCCAGCCACTTTTTGTTTTTACTCTCTCTCTCTCTCTCTCTCTCTCTCTCTCTCTCTCTCTCTCTCTCTCTCTCTCTCCACCTAATCCCCACTGAAAAGAAAAGAAGTCAAACTCTTGTAACAAGAATGCATAGTCAAGCAAAACAAATTCCCAAATTGCTCATATCCCCCCAAAAATATATTCTCCTACATTTTGAATCTATCATCTCTCTGACTGGAGGTAACCCCTCCATTTTACAGAAAGGGAAACTGAGGTACAGTGGCTTGCCCAGGGTCACAAGACATTAAATCTCAGAGACAGGATTTGAACACAGGTCTTCCTGGTCCTAGGTCCAGCACTTTAATAATTATACTCCTCTCTGAGCCTCAATTTCCCTATCAATGTAAGGGGGGTGGAAAATCATCCTCCAGTAACTGCTTCACAGGGTTGTTGAGAGGTTCAAATGAGATAATGTGTTTGAAGAGCTCTCTCCACCAGTTTTCAAGTGCTAAGTCCTTGGGGACAAGGAGTTAACAAAGTCAACCGCTCAATGTGAATTTTTTCCTTTCCTCCTACAACTGGAAAGTGAACACAAAGGTGGCTTTGAAAGCCATAATGTTACCTTTTAAGCAATCTGCAAATAACAGAGTCAAGGATTTCAAGGGGAAAATGGGCAGCTCAACATGTGTGTGTACCGAGACCCCCTACACCAAACTTGGGCTGCTAAACCGGGGAAAATATGTCACTCCCAGTTCCTACCAACCCAAACACTACCATTATTTGGCAAAGTAATGTCCCTTTGACCAGGAAAATCATACTGACACTCCAGCACAAAGTTAAATTTCCCCACTGAGAAAACTGGAACCGAACAATAATTATGGGCACTGTCCTCTTGCTTCCTTGGAATGAATCCTCCATCTGGAGGTGGGATCCTTGGAGGAGGAAGGCGTCATTGTTGCCTTGTAAGAGGCGCTTGGGTTCCACTGGACCTGGGGCTGAAGTTCTCTTCATGGAGGGTAATGAAAACCTAATATTCTTTCTTAGGTTTTTCTTCTTTCCATACTGAGGGGGTGTGGATCAGACTGTCTCTCCACTGGGGGGGGGGTAGGGAGGAATGACTTTGGAGAAAAGGGACTCCAATTTTGCTTAAGGAAGGTGGCATTCCCTTAAATGTTGGGCTCTCTCATAGCCAAAGCAAATTTAATGCCCCAAATTTACTTCAATTTGGGGGTTCAGTTTTCATCTTAATTAGCTGATAGTGGCATGACCATGTTGTGGATTGAAATGTTTCCATGAGGGTGCCAATTTGGGCAGGACTAGGAGATGCTATCTTATTCATTGGTCGCACCCTTCTCTGGGTAAATGCGCCATGGAAGAGACATAGAAGCAAACACACCAGTCCTGCCTCCAAACCCATGTGCAGATGTTAGAGATTACCTACTCCAACCTGCCTCCCCCCAATTTAGAATTATAGAAAGAAGTGGTTTACTTAGAGGATAAAATACCCACTTTGGAGTTAGGGAGTACTGAGTTCAAATATAGCTTTAGATACTATGTGACCTCTGCCTGCCTCAGTCCCCCCCAACTGTAAAATGAAGATAGTAATGGCACCTACCTCTCAGGATTATTATAAGGATCAAATGAGATATTTGTAAAGCGTTTACCATTGTGGTGGCATGCGTTATTATTGTGCAGTTGTGTCTGATTCTTCATGACCCTATGGACCAAGACACACTAATACTATCCACAGGGTTTTCTTGGCAAAGATACTGCGGTGGTTGGCCATTTCTTTTTCTAGTGGATTAAGGCAAACAGAGCTTAATGGACTGACCCAGAGTCATACAGCTAGCAAATATATGAGGCTGGATTAGAATTCAGGCCTTCCTGACTATCCACTGAGTCATCTAGCTGCCTTCAGATATAAAGTAGGCACTACATAAATGCTTATCACCTCCCACCCACATGGTAGATGAATTTTGCCTCTGACATATACTGATTCACTCTGGATAAATCACTCATTCCTCTGTCTAAAGGAGTTTCCTAGGACTTCTATATGAATAAGTTATAGAAAAGTTGGGACTGGTATGGAAGGAAGAAACTTCAAGATGTGATAATTGCCTCCTTGGAGGTATTTTAGCAAAGTCTGGTTGACCATTTGTGGGGTATGTTATGGTAGGAATTCATTTTGGTTCTAGGTCAGATTCCATGGCTGTTGGGTTCAAAGAAAATCAAGGACAGATAACAGAGCATATGAGGTGACTACACCCTTCATCCTTTTAACGACCACTGACCATTGACTAGGAAAAGCCTAGCCGTATCTTAGAGCCTTTTACAAAAGTTGAGTCAACTAAGCCCTACAGACAGTTGGGTAGATTGAGAAAGTTCAAGGCATGGTTGAGGTGTGTCCATCAAGGAGCAGAGGTTCACATAAAATTACTATGAAGTCCCAGATAAAGAAAGATAAAATGTTTTCCAAGGAAGAAGACACTTGGAAAAAGCATAATATTTACTAACAAAGAAGAGAGTCAACTAAGAATCCAAGAGACAGCTATGTCAGCTGAGAATTCAATTGTGATGATGAGCTTCCCCAAGATGCTACCAGCTTTGCAGAGATATTGTGACCAGGGTGGACTTGTAAGAGCATTCCACACGGAGGTGAAGGACACGAGGACCCCACAATACCAAAGTCCGAAAATTACCTTGGCCATATGTGGTCTTTATATGTGTTTTACTCAGGGCAGTTAGGTGGAGTAGTGGCTAGTACACTGGCCTTGGAGTCAAGAGGATGGGAGTTCAAATCTAGGCTCAGACACTTGGTTCTTACTAGCTGTGTGACCTTGGGCAAGTCACTTAACCCTGATTGCCTCCCATCCAGGGCCATCTCCAGGCATCCTGATTCATATCTGGCCACTGGACTCAGATGGCTGTAGAGGAGAAAGTGAGACTGGGGACTCAGTACAGCCCTTCCCCGCTCTCAGATCCATGACCTCAGCTCCCTGATATCACGGTCTTCTTCAAGAATAAGGACAAACATTATGTGTCTTACTGCTGTGTGCACTCGTTCTTCTCACTGATCCTTTTGATGAGTTGTTCCCCAGACTTATGGGAGAAGTGTTTTATAGTTATTCTTGCTGTTCCATCTTAATAAAGGCCTTTGCTATGAGCTAATAGTGCCTACTGGCTAACTATTAAACAGCAGTTCACCGCTGGGGCTTACAAGTGAAAAGCCAAAGAGTAGGGGCAGCTAGGTGGTGTAGTGGATAGAGCACCGTCCCTGGAGTCAGGAAGACCCGAGTTCAAATCTGGCTCAGACACTTCACAATGACCTAGCTGTGTGGCCTTGGGCAAGCCACTTAACCCCAGTGCTTTTCCAAAAAACAAACAAACACACAAAAAAGCCAAAGAGTACTCTAGAATACTTTGACAATAGTTGAGCGCCAGGAGACCCAACGTGCAAAACTTTGATTACCAAATTAGGAAAGCAGCCCAGAGGGGGCACTACATAACACACCTAAAATAGAGACAATATTTAGGGCCATTAGATGCTACATTAGATAGAGTTCTGGGCTTGAAGTCAGGAAGACCAGGATTCAGATTTGACTCCGGACTCTCCATCAGTGGGACTCTGGGCAAAGCACTCAGTCTAAGAGGGAAATGGCAAGCCGCTCCAGGGGTCATATGATAAATACACTGGAGGCCCAAGAGGAAGAGACCTGCCCACAGTCATAGCTAGTGAGGGATGAGCTAAAATGAGAATTCAGCTCTATTAACCCCCTGGTGTTCTTTCTATCAAATTCCACATATCCCCCAAAAGGAGCTCTGAACACCTCCATGGTGGGCTGGGGGGGGGGGTTGCTAAATGTTTACCCCTTGATCTTTTTCTTACAAGTAGCCAGGTTGGATCATAGCTGATGGCAGAAGGAAAGTCAGAGGCAGAAAGTGGGCAGTGGGGACTATAAGATAAGGATGTCCCTTCTCCAAAAACCTCCAGGAAGATCTGACTCAAGCAGTCAACTCAGGATCACTCACAAAGGGAGGGAAGGAACAATCATTTATTAAACACCTCCTATTGGACACTTCTGGTTGCTATCATCTACTGGATTTTCATTCCAGAGAGCTCAGCTGCTTCCCCCTTCCCCATGAGAGAAGGAACGATCCTACCACCCCTCTTTTAGTTTAATCCAACAAGCAAGTCCATATTTATAAAGTCCCACCTTTGTGGCAGCACTCTGCTGAGTGATAGGGATGCTTAGGCGTAGGTAGAGCCAAGAGCCGAAGTTTCGAGAAAGACAAACTCTCACACATCCAATCGTCAGACTGGGAATTTCCCAGCTATCTTTTGGTTTTCCCAAAAGGAGAGGGAAGTCTGTGCAAAATCTTGACTTCCAGGAAGTTTGGTTTGGGACACAGAACAACCAGCCATCTTGTGAACAATCTCAGAGCCTTGAATTGGCTTTGAATCTACACGAATCTTCTTGCTGTATGGGAAATCCATATTCTTGTTACTGCTTATTTTCTGGCTTCCAGGTAGATAGTTCCCTTCAATTCTTCACTTCCTGATGGCCTACCTGGCTCTACTTCAAATTACTTCAAGGGCTAATTTTTCTAGAAACCATAAAGGGGTGGGGCCGCCTGGCCTTGGAGTCAGGAGGACCTGCGCTCAAATCTGGACTGAGACACTTAATAATTGCCTAGCTGTTTGACCTTGGGCAAGTCACTTAACCCTCGTTGTCTTGCAAAATAAAAAAAAATTTAAAAATAGACTTAGATTTAAATAATAGACTTAGAATAGACTTAAAAAATAAACTTAAAGGGCTGTCTGAGTCTGAGATACCACTTCAGCTTCCCAAATTCGTGGAGTATGCCTTTCAATGAAAGATATGTATCTAAAACAAACCCAAAAACCTAAACAGGTAGCGTCTCTACTATTTGAGGCATCATCTTTCACATCAATTCCAAAATCATGGCTTTATTACCTAAGTGTAGTGATCTAAGGGGGGGCAGTGCTGGAACCAGCTTGGACTGAACCAGTAGAGTCTATTGTTAAATTTTTAACATTTTTTTTTTACAAAGTTAAGAGACATTTACATCTTAAAATCAATGAATGAAAATAATGAAAGCCCAATTTATTTTTTATGATTGCCTAAATTTTTAAAAGGGTTATTAATGAAAATTAAACTTGAAAGTATGTCATGAGCACTTTTTCCCTTCTAGAGAGCTGGTTGTTAAACATTAGCAAATATTCTGCAGCAGCCAATACTCCTTCTAGACTTTGAGATACCCTAAGTAAAAAGAAAGAAGGAATGGCCAAATAAAATTATGTAATCAAGCAGTCTGGGGATATTATTAGTTTTGATTGAGAAGGAGGAGGAGGAGAGAGTTGGGGAGACAGTGTCTACTGATTTCAAATGTCTTCTCTGAATTAAACTGAACAGTAGAGGAGAGGCACAGAGACAGAGAGAGAATGAGAGGGAGGAGAGGGAATGGGAGATGGGGAGGGGGAGAGAGAGAGAGAGAGAGAGAGAGAGAGAGAGAGAGAGAGAGAGAGAGAGAGAGAGAGAGAGAGAGAGAGAGAGAGATTGTAGAGTCTGGAGGTCTGGCTTCAGATACCCACTCTGCTACTGATTTTCTATGTGAATTTAGGTGCCTTCTCTAGACCTAGGCTAACTTATGAAAGGAAGACTTTGGATTCTAAACATTTTGAGTTAACTTCCTCATTTTCTTGTGTGCAACTAGGAATTATTAAAAATTCAATAAAACAGAGGTAGTTAGGTGACATGGTGGATAGAGCACCAGCTCTGAAGTCAGGACCTGAGTTCAAATCTGACCTCAGACACTTAATAATTACCTGTGTGACCTTGGGCAAGTCACTTAACCCCAATGCCTTGGCAAAAAAAAGAAAAGAAAAAAAAGAAAATTCCAATGACATTTGGGAATCCTACAGTCCCATAATCTCTACCAACTGTGAAGGCAAGGAACCCTTCAGCAGACTTGTTTCCAAAGATTTGGGTAATTAAACAATGTGCAGATGCATTTGGAATGATTTAGGGAAGGGTGTATTTCTTCCTAAAGTTGAACAACAGAAGCTAGGTAGAAGTCACCCAAAGGAGAGCTGCTTTTGCCCAGCGTCTTTTCCCTAAGTCCCGAGTCAGCAAACAAGAGATCAATGAGATACCTGCTGCTGCCCCCTTGCCAGGGTCACTCTCTCTAAGACATCTCTCCTCCTGGAGAAGCAAAGGTTCCTCCCTCTTCTCTTCCCACCTAACCTCATCTAGCCTCACACCTGCAGAGTTGCTTGGATGTCTTTCCTCAAACATCTGGGCTCTTTTGGAATTCCATGCAAGATGATGTAAACTGACTCACCTTGTAAGCAAACACCTAACCACAGAGCCTGAGGCTAGCCCACCCTTCAGAGAACTGAGGGCTCTTCTTGCCTCCTCCTCCTCCAAAATGGCTCTCATAGGATTTCTCCCATTTCTCCTGCTTATAAATTCTAGGATGTGGGAGCTACAAGGGGCTGACAGATGATCTAGCTTGAGCCCCTTATTTTACAGGGGGGCAGACAAAGGTCTGGAGAGGGAAAGTGATTTTTTTCAAAGTCAATGTGACCCTATAAACAATTACCAAAAAAAGAACACACTTAAAAAAAAAAAACCAAAACCTAGAGGCAGGGCAGCTAGGTGGTGCAGTGGATAGAGCACTAGCCCTGCAGTCAGGAGTACCTTAGTTCAAATCCGACCTCAGACACTTAATAATTACCTAGCTGTGTGGCCTTGGGCAAGCCACTTAATCCCATTGCCTTGCCAAAAAAAAAAAAAAAAAAAAAAAAACCTACCAAAAAAAAAAAAGCTAGAGGCAAGAGAAGATGTATACAAATGAATCAAAGAACCAGGTGGTAATGATTTATTTAAAAGGTTTTAGCAGGGAAAAGTCAGGGCTCAGTTGAAGTTCCCCATAACCCGGGCTATGACCAAATTTTGACTTTTGAACAGTAATTCGAGTTGTGGTTATTACTGTTCTGTTATAGGGCAAAGCATTCAATTCTATTTGGGGGAATTATCTCTTGCTCTTTTAATGAGCTATCTGGAGGCCGTTAGAAGTATTTGGGTCTGAAAGTATTGAGTTCTAGTCCCACCTGGAGGTCCATATCCCAGTATCTGCTCACAGTGGTTGTATTCTCAGAGGGGCAGCTAGTGATGTCTCTCTCAAGGATCTACAGGTACCCCTAAGGGTTGAGGACCTTTTCAAGAGAGGGCTCTGCATTTTTCTTCCGATTCCTTCTCAGGAGTTTAGCTGGAATGTTCTCTCTTCCCCCCACTTTCAGAGGCTGAGGCTCTTCCATGGACCCAGAGGATGTGACCGAGCCTTATCCAATTCGAATGGCCTCCCTGTCACAGCTAGGTTGCCCAAGTATCATTCATGCCTAGTCAACAATTAAGATGTGTTCTCACCCATAAACGCATCAGGGCTTACCACTTGTCACTTGCTTTAAATGGGATGAGATAACTTGATTGATTTGCTCAATCAACTCCCACATTAACATGTGGAATATTTAAACATATAAATCAAAAATATTTCCACATATGTACAGTCACCATTGGTGTTAATTGAAATAGAACATATTAAATAAAACAAATAATTATCTTCAATCATAGAAGTGTAAAGAAGACTCCAATTAATTTGCCAATTAATTGTTCCTTCTAGAATTAATCAATGTTTTTTTTCTCTTTAGCCTAACACACACATATCTGACTACAACACATACATCCATTCATATATGGAACATTTTCTTGTAACGGCAAACCCACTCAGCCTAATTATTAGAGTAACGAGAAGTTGCAAAATGTAAAAATGGACTTCAATCTGGAAAAGGTTGAGACCATGTGCAAAAGGAAGGGAGATGAGGAGGGTTTTCAGTTCTTTGAGGGGGAGTAAAGGAAATATTTTATTCCCCAAGAGGAATTTCTACTTTCCTTGGGTTTTATTTCTTGCATATGTTATTATTTTTGAATTGTGTTATTTTTGTGTTATATCTTTGGCGTCTGTCTCTCTCCCTTTCTTGATCTCCATTTCATTATTTTTGCTTCTAAACTAAAATGCAGCCCAACCTCATCCTTCTCTAGGCTCCCCAGAAAAGGCCCAGTTTTAACATAAGCTTCCTGCTTGTGAGTTTAAATCCAACCTAAAATAGCCAGTCATTCCTGCTACAACAGGGTCATGGAGCTGAGTGGGTGCCCTAGCCCCTATGGGTGGGGCCCATGCTAGAGGTTGGCGCTTGGTTCAATATGATTCTGCCCACCTTTCTCTTACATTTTCTCCCCTGCCATTCAAATGCCACCTGTTTCTTTGAGTCATCTGTATACATCTTCTCTTGCCTCTAGCTTTTTAAAAGAGTGTCCTTTTTTGGTAATTGTATATAGGTACAGATAAAGATGGCAGGATGAGGCAGGCCTTCACTTCCAAGGAGAAATAAAGATTGTGTTAGATAGTGATAGATGGCACTGGAGAAAGATTAACTCTGGAGGGGAAGAACCCAGCTTGCCATCCTGGCTCTATTACTCATCCCAACATTACCTTGGCCAAGCCCCTCCATCTCTGGGCTTTTATTTCCTCATCTGTAAAAAGGGAAGAAATCTTACAGTTTTTAATTCTATGGTTCTAATTAACTGCATTGTTCAGGCAGAAATGTTCTTATTTAGAAAGCAGAGGAAGAAGGGTCACTCAGGGAGTCCTTAATTATCACAATATTGCTCCCATTCCTTACTTCCCACTTCACATTTCAGTGAAAGGACACTGGATTTGGAGGAAGAGGACCTAGCCTCTTATCCCTGCCTTGTCTCTTACTACTTTGGGGACCTTGGACAAGTCACTCCATCTTCAGTTCCCTCAGCTGTAAAATGAGGAGATTGGGCTAAAGATTTCTGGAGTTGCTGCCACGGATAGAGCTATCATCCCATGAATCTCTGATCTCTTCTATCTATGTACTCCCTTTAATGATACTATGATCAATCACTAAGCATTGATTAGGCACCAAAGGTGTTCCAGACCCTGAAAACATGAACTACTACTACTACTACTACTACTACTACTACTACTACTACTACTACCACCAGCACCACTACTACTACTACTACTGCTACTACCACTACTACTACTACTACTACTACTACTACTACTACTACTACTACTACTACTACCACTACTGTAACTACTTCTCCTACTTCTACTACTCATTTTTATGTTTTGGGGAGGAGACGATGAATGGAGCACTGGACTTGGGATCAAAAAGACTCCTTTCCTGAGTTCAAATCTGGCCTCAGACACTTACCACCTGTATGACTCTGGGCAAGTCACTTCACCCTGTTTGCCTCTGTTTCTTCATCTGTAAAATGAGCTGGAGAAGGAAATGGCCAACCATTCTAGTATCTTTGCCAAGAAAATCTCAAATGGGCTCAAGAAGAGTCAGGCAGACTAAAAGTGACTGGAAAACACCAGTGTTTGGCACAGAGTAGGGGGTCTTTAAATGTTTATTCCCTGCCCCCCACTTTAAGGTTTACAAGAAGCTTTAGTCCTATCTCATTTGAGACTCTTAACAACCCAGGAGGTGGAAGTTACTCTTATCTTCATTTTACAGAAACTGAAACAGATGGAAATTAAATGATTTGCCCAAGGTCACAGTAGTTCTTATCTGAGACTAGATTTGAACTCAGGACTTCCTGACTCCAGGCCCAGTATGTGATGTACTATGTCACCCTTCAGTCTTTCATTAGGGGCTGAAAGACTCCTTTCTCCCAAGGAGCTGACTTTCTATTGGGTCAGACACTAAGAACATATGTAAAAATATATGGAATATATGTATTTACTTATTTTGATACATTCCTGCCTTCTCATCCTGTGCGATTAGCATCCTCCACAGAGAAGCCACTCAATATGCAGGGAATCTTTCTCGAAGCTTTTTTCTTTTTTTATCATGTCGAGGGTACCCCCATATCAATCACCGAGATTGTCCATCAGTCTGCTATCCCCACACCATTTGGAGAAAATGAATATGTGTGATAAAGGAAGGCAGATGACAGATGGGAGAGAAAGGAAGATCTAAGGAGTTGACTGATGTAATCTGACACAGGAATATGGTGAAGGACCCAAGGAGTCGGTTGGGAAAGAACGATTAGCAAATCTAACCAACTGCATTTCAGCTAAAGCTAAATTGACTCCTGCCCTGAGAAGATGAAAATATCAACTGAGGCTTGTGAAATGCAGAACTTGGGAAATTCAAGTATCTTGTGAAGCAAAAGGCTCTTCATTGACAACACCACCTGCAATCAAGGGGAAAGGTCTTTCTTGAGCAAATGAGCCATTAGTATGGGCAGGCTGGGGTGAATTGTAGCAAGATGCTTGGATTTTCTAATTATTCTTCCGAGAACTCCTTCTTTCATGAATGAGCTGCGTCCAGGCTTTAAGAGTGGCATAATTATCTTCCCTATCCTGTCGGATAGAACCACAAAAGCCATTTATTCCACATCTATAAAATGAAGAGAATAACTTGAGTTGTCTCACACAGGACAGTCATCGTCATTAAGTTATTTTCTTTCATATCTGACTCTTCGTGACCCCCTTTGGGGTTTTTTTGGCTGAGATGCTGGCGTGGTTTGCCATTTTCTTCTCCAGCTCATTTTTACAGATGAGGAAACTGAGGCAGACAGGGTGAAGTGACTTGCCCGGAGTCACCCATCTACTTAGTGTCTGAGGCTGAATTTGAACTTGAGAAGATAAGTCTTCCTGACCCCAGACCCACGAGAGAAGATATTTTAGCAAATTTTAAAGAGTTATACAATACCAGTCATCATTACTTTTGTTACTATAACCACCACATATCTCAGGATATGTAGTGTATCTGATGAGTTTGAGTGGATTTTTATACAGCATGGGGATGTCAGGTCCGTACTTTACAAAGGTTAGGACCACTACTAGGGTTGATTAGAGCTAGGAGATGTAAGGGCTTGGACGTGCCCTCATTACCAAAAATAATAATTCCCATTTCTATGGCTTGCAGTGAACTTTCTTCAGACTAACACTGTGAGGCAAACAGTGCCGGGACTATAATCTATATCTGATAAATGAGGAAACTGAGGCTCTCAAGAATGTAAGTAATTGATATTTCTGTAGAGACCTAGGTTAAAGACCTAGCCCTGACATACTGGTTGTGTGACCCTGGAGACTTCTCTTAGGCTCATGATACCCCCAGAAAATTCTCTAAGAGAAGGAGGTGCTGCTCTCCTTCCAGAGAGGGTCAGTTCTCCACACTGATGTCATTTCAGGACTCATTTAAAGAATTAAAAAAAAAACCTTCCAGTGCGTTTTCATTCAGAAATCCTCTCCCAGCTGATTGGTTTTTTCCTTCCCGATAGGGCTGAAAGTATTCCAGTGGTTTTCGAGGCCTTCTTTTCTGGGCCCCACCCTATTTCAGCAATGCTCCTTATTGTTCCCCAAAGGGCCTTCACACACCTGGGTGGGAAAAGAATGGTGCACAAACAACTGTAGGCCACCTTTGGGCAGGTGTTGCTGATTGGGAGGGATGGGCAGGAACCACAGGTAGCCAGGAGAGGCTGGTCACATAGTGGGCCTGCTAGCATCTTTAACCCTAGATTAGGGATTCAGGAAGCAAGAACCAACTGGCCCATCATTCTTGCAATGATTAGTAATAGAATTTCAGAACTCATAAGGGCCACCAAGGACATTTAATTCAATCCTCTTGTTTTACAGGCGGAGAAACTGAGGCTCAGGGAGAGTAAAAGGGATCAGCCCAAGGTCACCCAGTAAAGGCAAGACTAGAATCCAGGGACTTTAATATCATTCAGCACATCTCCCATTTTACTGGGTTGTATCCTTGTAAAGAAATCATTCAGCCTTTCTTTAATGGTCTAAAAGGAAGAGGGAAGCTATTGTCTTCCAAGGCAAACCAGTCCATATTCGGAGAGGTGGTGTGTCCTTATATAGAACCCAGAATCCAAATCTGCCCCCTTTATTTGTGTGTGTGTGTGTGTGTGTGTGTGTGTGTGTGTGTGTGTGTGTGTGTACAGAAGGAGGGAGAGAGAGAGGGAGAGACAGAGATAGAGAGGAGAGAGAAGGGAGAGAGGGGGAGAGGAAGAGAGAGAGAGAGAGAGAGAGAGAGAGAGAGAGAGAGAGAGAGAGAGAGAAAGAGAGAGAGAATTGTACAAATCATTAATTTTACCTTCTTCAAACCTACCTGCAGCATTCGCTCTTCTGTGAAGCTTATAATATAGAGTATAAAACGGTGGACGTAAAAGCCAGAAGGATGGGGGTTCACATTTCCCCTCTGACATTTGTTGGCCCTTTGTGACACCTGATATGCCATTTATCAATACTGGCCTTCAATTTTCCCAACTATAAAGTAGAGAATATAGCACCTTCAGGCATTGCTGTGAGCAAATAAGCTTCAAAAGGTTTTAAGATAACCTTCTAAGCATTATGAAACAGGCCGAGCTAATCTTTCTGGACCCCCTCAAAGGAATTAGCCAACTGCAGTGTGGTGGCCAGGAGGCCTTCAGCAAAGCTGCTAAATTCGCTCCTACCTCTCATGGGCCCTCGCTCACAAAATAGTTCTCCACTGGAAGATCATTATGTTGGAGTTGTGCCAGTAAATGTTTAACAATCAGCTTTCTGAGAATGCTCCACACTTTTAAATGGAACTTATATTGGAAAATGTTTTCTCCAACCCTTTCTTAAATCTAGACTAGCTATGAATGGAGAAATCAAGCCCTGATTTGTGGCATTTATTGATTTATAAGGTATAAATGCTCCCAAACTGAGCTGGCTCTGGCACATCTCTGAAGTAAAATGGAATTGGTCATGCATTAGGAGATAGAGAACATGGGCTTTAGGTCAGACCTGCACTTCCCTCCCCATATAATTCTGGCCAAGTCAGATACAATCTTAGAACTCTAAGAACTGGAAGGTAACTCAAATCATGTGCAGTCCCATCTGTGAGGATACTATTCCCCACCCCCACCCCCGAGAGGGGCACTGACTTCCCCAAGAGGATACAGATAGATGACAGAACCTGAATTAGAACAGAATAGGAAAGAAGTTGGGGTTTTTAAGTACTATATTCAAAATGAGAGACCTGGTTTGAATTCTTGTCTCATCGCTATCTAGCTGGGTGGTCTGAGTCATTTGGACAGTGAGATAACAAAACGGATAGAGCCCAAGACCTAAAGTCAGTTAAAATGTGGTCTCAGACACTCATAACTGTGTGACTCTGGGTTAAGTCGCTTCATCTTGTTTGCCTCAGTTTCCTTCTCTGTAAAGTGAGCTGATGAAGGACACGGCCAACTCCTCCAGGATCTTTGCCAAGAAAACCCCAAATGGGGACACAGAGAGTCAGACACAACTGAACAGCAACATTATGAAATGTTCAATGCGACATGGAGATGTGAGACTAATGGTCAAGAGAGAAGGAGAGAGACCGGGTTGGATGGAGAGATCTAGGAATCATTTTCATGGAGATGGTGGCACATGGTAGCTACCAGAGTGAGAAGGGGAGAGGACACAAGGCAGAGTCTTGAGGTTGATAATCTAGCAAGGAAGGCTGAGAAAGAATAGTCAGACAAGCAGGAAGACAATGAGAATACATCGCTGTGAGAACAAACTAGAGAGGAAAGCGTCCAGGAGAGGATCAGTGGTCCAGTCCAAGATTAGAAAGGGTAAGGAGTGAGAAAAGACCATTGGATTTGGACATTAAGAAAACACTGGTAACTTAAATGCTAGATTTAGAGTCAGGAAGACCTAGGTCCAAATCTGTTTCTGACAGTCACTAGCTGTGTTATCCTGGAAAAGTCACCTAATCTCTATCTCCTTCAGTTTCCTTAGCTATCAAATAGTGATAAGAATAGCACCTACATCACAGAATTGTTCTGCAAATCAATGAGATATTATTTGTAAAATGCTCTGGCAATAATAGTTTACTAAATGCTTTCCCTTTTTCTCTTATTCCCCTTGCTAGGATTGATTTACTCAGATTGAAATTTGTTACAGTCTGCACTGGTGGAGGGAGTTCCCACACAGGGACTTTCTCACACAGACCAAATCATGGATCCCTCATGTATCCAAATAATAGTAATAACAACATTGACATTTGCAAAATGCTTTCCTTCTAAGCCCCTGGGAGTAAATCATACAAGTGTAATGACTTTCATAAGTTCATAGATTTAGAACTGGGAGGGACCTCAAAGGTCACCCAGCCCACCTTCTCATTTACCCATGAGGAGTCTGATGTCTGTAAAGGCTATGGAACTTTTCTAAATAAGAGGAAAGACTGAACTAGTGCTCTGTATGTTCCTCCCTTCCAAGGAGGTCAGGATCTAACCACAATGAGGGGTCTCCAGAGACCCACTAATGCTCTTTTATAAGGTCTGACCAAAGACGAGGATCAGAACTCTGCTCCCACCTCTTCTCAGCTCAATTTCTATCCTTTGCAGATACTATTCAGATGAAGTATTTATGTACTATCATGAGCTCTACAAGAATAAGCAATATTTCTTTTGTATCCTACATATTTCGTGTTGAAAGAATAAATTGCCCCTTAAAGGTTAGCTTTAATGAAATCCAGTCATTTTTAAAATTTGGAATGGGCAGGGAATGTGCTGTTCTGTTTGGTTAAAACCTCTGGCTGTTCTCTTTAATATATGCTGTATACTCTCAATAATTTCTGAAGGGATAGATAATGATAATTTCTTTTTGGCGGGTCCTGACCTGTGATGTTATAGGCATGGAGAACTCCTGGAGTGGAAACTCCCTTCACAAGTGCAGATGAATCATTCGTTGTCTTAGAGACTAGTCCATCAGGTCATACAACCTGTATGTGTCAGAGGCGGTTCTTGAACTCAAGTCTATCTCACTCCAAGACCGGGTCCCAACTCCACTACATCATACAGAGTCTCATCAAAAGTTTTATATTCTAGCAAGATGATTTTGAATGCAAATCTCCTTTTTTCGATCTCCAGTGTCTCCAAGTTGTCAGCAGCATCTGATACTTAATGTCTACAATACAAAAAGAAAAATTATACCAATTAGTTTAGGAGTGACTTCTAACTAAGAGTCTCAGGTATCTGTGCTTTTATGGAGGTCATCTGAAGTCACATGGGGAGCAAGCAGAAGAATTCAGGTGCTCTAATGCATCTTGAGCCAGAATCTTTCACTGGGTCTCTGAGGATTAGTAATGATAATCTTTTTTACTATCCCTTTGCCTTTTTCATTTCCTACATTCAACTGAAGCATCTGGGTCCAAATTTTGCAAATTAGTCCAGAGTTAATCTAAGGAAACTATTGGATTTATCTATTTTTTTTAGGAAAAACATTTGATGAAACTTGAGGGTGAGACAGGGGAGGTAAAATTATATTCCCAGATAGAGATAGTAAGGAAGAGATAGAGTGACAGCACCTGAAGTCAGGAAAACCTGAGTTCAAATCCTGTCTCAGCTAGTTCTAGATGTGTGACTCTGGTTAAGTCAATTATCTTCTTTAAGATATCTTTAGGGGCGGTTAGGTGACAAAGTGGATAGAGCACTGTCCCTGGAGTCAGGAGGACCTGAGTTCAAATCCAGCCTCAGACACTTAGTAATTACCTAGCTGAGTGGCCTTAGGCAAGCCACTTAACCCCATTTGCCTTGCAAAAACCTATATGTGTATATATATATATATATATATATATATATATATATATATATATATATATATATATATCTTTAAGAAAATTGTCTCTATGTATTAAATGGAGATAATAGCACTTTCCAAAATCCTTTGAGGATCATGTAAAAACACCTTGCAAACCTTAAAATCCTTTTGAAATATTAGTTTCTGTTATGATACAATTACACCAAAAGAGAAGTTTTTGTTTTTCAGTTGAATTTCAGTTATGTTCTATTCTTCATGACCTCATTTGGGTTTTCTTGGCAAAGATACTAGAGGGGTTTGCCATTTCCTTCTGCAGATCATTTTTGTTGTTGCTCAGTCATTCAGTTGTGTCTGATTCCTTCTGACCCCATGGATCATAGTATACCCAGCCCACTATGTCTTGAAGATAGTGTTCCAAGTGTTTCTATTCATCTCAAACGTTGATATTCCCTATTTCTTTTGCCTTCAAGTTTCCCCAACATCAGGGTCTTTTCCAATGGGTCCCATCTTCTCATTATGTGGCCAAAGTATTTGGCTTCAGTTATTTGACCTTTAGTGAATAGTCTGAATTAATTTCTTTAAGCTTTAACTGAATTGATTTCCTTGCTCTCTAAGGACTCACAAGTCTTCTCTAATACCACAATTGAATTTTGTGGTGCTCAACTTTCCTTATAATTCAACTCTCACAGTCATTCATTGCTACTGGAAAAATAAAAGTTTTGTCTATCTCTGCTTTTTAGTACACTGTCCAGATTTGCCATAGCTTTCTTTCCAAGGAACAAGTGTCTAAATTTCCTAGCTGCAGTCATATCTGCAGTGATCTTTGAGCCCAAGACTATAAACTCTGACACTACTTCCATTTTTCTCCTTTTATATTCCAGAATGGAATCAGGCCAGTTGCCAAGACCTTAGTTTTTTGGGATATTAAGCTTCTAGGCGACTTTCACATTCATTCTCCTCTTTCACTCTAATCTGGAAGCTGCTTAAATAGCTCTTCATTTTCTGCCATCAGAGTCATATCATCTACTCTCTGAGCTTGCTATTTCTCCCAGAAACCTTAATTCCAGTTTTTTAGTTCATTTAGTCTGGCGTTTCACATGATGCACTCTGTGTATAAGTTAAAAAAATAAGTTGACAATATACTGCCTTATCCTCCTTTTCCAATCTTAACTTGTTCCTTGTTCAGTTTAACTATTGCCTTTTGGTCCACATAAATGTTCCTCAGGAGACAAATAAGATGATCTGGTTCTCCCATCTTTTTGAGGAATTGCCACATTTTGCTGTGATCTTGAGTCAAAGACATTAGTATAATCAATGAAGCAGAAATAGATGTCATTATCCTGTAACTCCTTTGCTTTCTCCATAATTGAGCAAATGTTGGCAATTTGGTCTTTAGTTCCTCTGCCTCTTCAAAAATCAAGCTACTCGTCTGGTAGTTCTTGATTCAGTATTGCCAAAACCTAGTTTGCAGAATCTGAAGCATCATTTTTTTGGCATGTGAAATGAGTGCAATTGCTTAATAATTGGAACATTCCTTGGTATTACCTTTTTTGATAACTGGGACAGAAATCGATCTTTTCCAATCCAGTGGTCACTGTTGTGCTTTCCAAATTAGCTGGTATGTTAAGTGCACCACTTTAACAGCACCCTCTTTTAGAGTTTTAAATAATTTAGCTAGAATTCCATCACCTCCACTAGTCGTATTTGTAGCAGTGCTTTCTAAGGTCCACTTGACTTTATTTTCCAGGATGTCTGGCTCTAGATCAGTAACCATATCATCATGTTTTTTGATGATGTTTAGATCTTTCTTGTATAATTCTGTTGTGTGTTCTTGCCATCTCTCCTCAATCTCTTCTGCTTCTGTTAAATCCCTGCATTTTTGTTTTTTAACATGAGTATTTTTATATGAAATTTTCCTTGATATCTAACTTTCTTGAAGATATCTTTTGCCTTTCCCATTCTATTATTTTCTTCTATTTCTTTACACTTCTTATTTAAGCAGACCTTCTCCATCTCTCCTTCAATGGGGTATATCTTTGTTTTTTCCCATGAACTTTCATTCAGCTATTTATAAAACATCATCAGATAGCAGTTTTGCTTTTTTTACTTTGACCATAGTTCTTCAGGCATTCTGTCGGTTCCAATCCCTTAAATCTATTAATCAATTCCATTTCATATTTATAAGGGATGTTATTCAGGTCTGATGGTTTTTCCCACTTTCTTCGATTTAAATCTCAATTTTGCAACAAAAAAAACTCAAGGTCTGAGCCAGAGACAGCTCCAGGTCTTATTTTAAGTGACTATATAGAACTTTTCCACCTTTGACTGCAAATCAATGCAATCAAACTGAGTTCTGTAATGACCAACTGGTGATGTCCATGTCTAAAGGAGCCTTGGTTATTGAAAAAGCGTTTTGTTATAAGTTATCGTGACAAAACTCTATTAATCTCTGCCCAGCTTCATTTAGTACTCCAAGGCCAAACTCCCCTTTATTTTGATTATCCTTTGATTTCTTACTTTAGCATTTAAAATCTCCTATGATGAAGATGACATTTTTTTTGATGTTATCTCTAATAGATGTTGTTCTGCCCAGAACTGATCAACTCTGGCCTCAGTGGTTGAAGAACTGACTTGGTATTACTGTGATGCTGAGAGATTTGTCTGGGATTAGAGCGGATGTCATTTTTAGAAATTTCATCCCAGTACTGCTTTTCTCACCCTTTCATTGACTACGAGGGCTGCAACATTTCTTCTAAAGGATTTTTGCTCATCGTAATAGATATAATGGCTAAATGCACTCATTCCTGTCCATTAAAGTTCACTGACACCCAAGATAATGATGTTTAATCTTTCTATCTCCTGTCTGACTACATTCAGCCTACCTCACATTCTAGGATCCTTAGCAGCATTGATCTTTATAGCATTCGACTTTCCTTTTGTCACCAGACACATTCACAGCTGAGCTTCCTTTTTTGGCTTTGACCCAGTCACTTCATTCATTTTGGAACTACTTGTAGTTGTCTTCCACTCTTCCCCAGTTATGTTTTGGAGTTCTTCTGACCTGAGGGACTCATGTTCTGATGTCACCTCTTTTATCATTTTAATACTTTCCAGGGAGTTTTCTTGGCAAAAATACTGGAGGAATTTGTTGTTTCCTCCTCTAGTGGGTCACTTTTTGTCAGAGTTCTCCACTGTGACTTGTCTCACTTGGGTAACCCTGAATGATATAGCCCATACTTACATTGAATTTCATAAGCCCCTCTGCCATGAGAAGGAAATGATCTAGGGAGAAACCAGTTCGTTGTCCATTTGAGGAAATTGAGGCAAACAGAGTGAAATGACCTGTCCAGGTTCACACAACAAGGGTCTGAAGTCAGATTTTAATTCAAGAAGATGAGTCATCCTGATTCCAAGCCTAGCAAAAGAGAAAGTGGGGAGAGCATTTACACTTTTGGGGGTTACATATATATGTATATATACATATATATATATATGTATGTATGTATGTATGTATGTATATGTATATGTGTGTATCAGCTTGTCCCTTTTCTTCTTCTGCAAATAGCATGTTATCTTAAGGCACAGAAAGTTTATGGCCAGGGTTAGAACATGGTAACACTTAAGAAAGATGTATTATCTGATTAGTCTGCTATAGAGGAGTCAGAGGATCTGAGTTCAAATCTTGCCTTTAGTGTTTGTTAATAATATAATCTTGAGTGAGTCACAGGATTTCTGGAATTCCTTCCTTATCTTTTAAATAAAAGGGTTATGGTCTCTGAGGCCTTTTCCAACATGATCTGGGATCTGAAGTTTAAAACAGAAAAGGTTCTTAGAGGTTATCTATACAAACCTTTTCCATTTTACAGATGGGGAAACAGAGATCAACCCAGAGAGGTCAGGTAGCCTGTGTCAGATCAAACAATTAGGAGCTAGAGCTGAGGTAGTCTAAATTCTAGGTCAGGGCTAGGAAACACCAATTTTCTGTCACTGATCATAGTAGCATGGGGGTTAGAATCAGAGAAGAGCCTAGTGATCCTTGGGGCCATGATGTTTCAGCTGCTGGCCACTGTTTCCACTGAATAGCCCTCTGGGACCCTTTTCTGAAAGAGATGGGAAACACAGGAATCATCTCCTACTCAAGGTCACTCCCAGGATTTTGGTTCCCTCCACAGCATAAACAAATCGGTTTCCCTGCAGGCCCGATGAGATCCTTGGAGCAGAGATCATTGAGCTGGTCACTAAAGAGAAAGGCCAGAGGAAAAAACCATTGACTTAGTGACTTTGACAGTGGCTGCCTAGGGGGATCGCTCAGAGCTTTGATTCATCCTTCGGAGCACTTTCCAGCCTGGACTCTCATTTATCAGGCCAGATTTGCTCCTTCCCATCCGGTTGGTGAGGATGAAGGGGGCGGTGGTAAGCAATGGAGATGAAATGTGGGTGGCTTCATAACCCCCTGGGAAATGTCCATCACTCAAGACATCGGAGGCCTCTGCTGAAGCAACCTCCCTGCTGTGTTCCCTATCGCTGGGACCCCATAGTGTCCCTAGATCTATCTTGATCCTTGATGTACCTCTGGGAGCCTGCAAAAATATTTAGCTTGAATGAGTCTGTCTGGCAGGCTTCAAATGGAGAAGAGGCAGAAGATCAGGAGAGACAAATTCCCCGAGAAAATGGTGACTCACTCTGAGCGGATTTAAGTGGCATCTGGTTTCATTCATCTTTGTCTCTTCTCCTGGATCCTATTCAAAGGCACTTCCTTCCAGCTGCAACCCTTAATGGGACAATGGGAAGGCAAGACTCCACACACATACACAGAAAGTGGGTTTTGAGGAGGGACTTGAGGGAGGAAATCCAGCTCGGCAGGGGAGGCTGGGAAATTGCACACAGATGGGAGGGAAGAGAGAACGTACAGCACCCATCCAAGCTGGGGACTCAGTCTAGAAGGTACTTAGAGAGAAGTGGAAGGGGTGCTTAATATGGGAGGAAGACTCTGAACTGGTGCCCATGAGCATTTGGCAACTGTTTGATCTCCTGGGCATATCAGGTTAAGCCTCAATTTTCTCATCTGTTAAATGGGATGGAATCTGTGAGGCATCCCAGGGCTGTTTTGGGGAAAGTATTTTATAAACATTTCAGGACAAAATGTGTGAGGTTTGGGCTTTTTCAAAAATTTTATTTTATATTTCTTATCATTATAATATGTAGCTCAGAAATGTCTGAATCTTAGCCTTCCCCGACTACCTAGTACATGATGCTGCACATGGTAGGCTCTTCATTAATGTCTATTGAATTGAATTCACTGAATAAGAAGATGCACTGGCGGGATCTTATTTAGGAACCCTAGGAAAATAGGTAAAAATGAACCTGGACCGTTATCCTAGTCTCTTAATGGCATCCTGTCTGGAGTCTTCTCCGATTCATACCCTACACAGCTGTGACAGAGATTTTCCTAAAGTGAAGGTCTGCTCCTCTCATTGCCCAGGTCTGCTCCTCTCATTGCCCTGATCAATACACTCCAGTGACTTCCTGATACTTCTAGAACCAAATGCAAACAGTGAAGATTTTTCACAAGTGGATTCAACTCCTTATGCAGCCTAATTATCCATGTTTTTCCTTCACTGACTCTATGGTCCAGTCAAACTGGCATTTCTGTTCTTCCTATAGGGCACCCCATCCTCCATTTCTCCATCCCTTGTACCCTTGTACAGGCTGTGGTCCATACGGGATACGGAATTCTTCCTCATTGGTGCCTCTTAGAATCCTACTTTCTTTTTTTAGGCTTTTTTTGGCAAGGCAATGGGGTTCAGTGGCTTGCTCAAGGCCACACAGCTAGGTCATTATTAAGTGTCTGAGACTGGATTTGAACTCAGGTCCGCCTGACTCCAGGGCCAGTGCTCTATCCACTGTGCCACCTAGCCACCCCAGAATCCTTTCTTTAAAGTTCAAAGATTCAAAACTGTCATTTTCTTTTTGATAACTTTCCTTACTTCCACCTGATGGTGCTCCCTCTTCTTCCCCAAATGCCTCCTATTTGTTGGAAGATATTTTGTGTGTGCTGAAATGGGCTACAGTGTTTCCTTATAAACAATGCAAAGTGCTTAATGACTAGAATGAACATATTTTTCTTTGTTTTTCTGGCTCCTTTTGTGCTCCCTGGCACATCTTTCTCAAAGAAGACCAGGTTATCAGAGAAGTGAAGCCATGACTGGCACACGAATTGGATTTGATTGAAGGGAGGACTGGGCTAAGTCACCAGTCTTACTTTCTCCTCCATTGTCATCCGGGTTCAGTGACCAGATAAGAATCAGGATGACTGGAGATGGTCTGGATGAGAGGCAATCAGGGTTAAGTGACTTGCCCAAGGTCACACAGTTAGGAACTTAATTGATTGCTTGATTGTTATGCAATGCTGGGATCGGCCTAGACAACTCTAACTGTAATAAAAGTAAATGATAAGATGCTGCACCTGGTTATCCTGACTAGGAGAGAAAAATATCTAGATTATTCACCAAGTTCCAACAAGATCTTATCCTTCTGATGAATGAATAAATCAATCTCAGGCTTTAAACTAAGTGTGGGAAAAGTTCTTAATTGATTTAGATAGCTTTTTTTTAAGTTTTTGCAAGGCAATGGGGTTAAGTGGCTTGCCCAAGGCCACACAGTTAGGTCTGAGGTCAGATTTGAACTCAGGTACTCCTGACTCCAGGGCTGATGCTCTATCCATTGCACCACCTAGCAGCCCTGATTTAGATATCTTTGAAAGCCATTGTAGGAACTGAAATGACATTGCCTATAAAATATAAGATCGCTTTGGCATCAGGAGATTTGAGTGGATGGCAAGTCAGGAGAGAGCAGTAACACCCAAGCTTCATGGAAAAAATTGCTTGGGTGTAGAGTAAGGAAAACACCCTAACCCTAACTTTAGTGTTTTAGTCCCCCCCCCAACCCAACCCAATAGCTAGAGAAGGAGCTCATGAGCTTCAGTCATTCTTGATAGCTTCAATATGATGGTATCCAGTACAGAAAAAGCACTATGCCACACCCAATGTTATAGTTAAAACCATAGCAAAAAGACTCGTAACAACTATGATTTACCTCTTTGCCACACATGCTGTCTAAGCTTGAGTCCACTTTTCCATAGTCGCAATATGTCCGGTTGAGTTAGTAGGTTACAGAATCTTTGGGGGCAGAGGGAAGAGTGTTTTATACTGTTTTTACTATGACACTAATAAATACACCTAACTTAAAACTAATTAAGTTTGACTGACTAGGGGCAGCTAGGTGGCGCAGTGGACAGAGCATCAGCCCTGGACTCAAAAGTACCTGAGTTCAAATTCGGCCTTAGACACTTAATAATTACCTAGCTGTGTGGCCTTGGGAAGTCACTTAACCCCATTTGCCTTGCAAAAAAAAAAAAACACCTAAAAAAACAGTTTGACTGACTAATTGATATCAGTTGATAATCATGAGGGGAAGCACACTAATGGGGGCTCATGGCCGACAGAACCAAAAAACCTCACAAGCTCTACAAGGCTACCCACCAGAGGCAATACATTAGATATGTTCTGGGGACACAGACTGCCAGTGTGAGTGTAGGCTGGGAGCTCCTTATACATCTGTATATATATGTATGTATATATATATATATGTATATATATATATATATATGATTATATATAATATATCTATGTAATTGCCCTAGGAAAACCATATAGAGTCTCAGTATCATTTTTATGGCATCTAATAGTTCACAGTTTTTGTAAGGATGGTATTTGTATGTATACATAATTTACATGAGCAGATTATAAAAGCTGGAAGCAACCTTAGAATTAAACTAACCCATCCTTCCATTATACAAATGAGGACATCAAGGCCTAGAAGAACACATTGCTTCTCTGATCTCTCTCTTCATCATGAAATTATACCTGTTTGCTTATTTGACACATGAATTCAAACTTAGGTGTTAATAGTTGATAATTGGCTCAACAGTTGCCCAGGAGATCTGGGTTAAATTTCTGCCTCTTACACTGTGAAACTTGGATGAGTTCATTCATTTCTCTGATTATTAGCTTTCTCACCTATAAAATTGAAAACCTTTAACATAGGGTAGTTCAGAGAGGGGTACTTTCCAAAACTTAAAGTGGCATATGCTGGCAAGTAGATTTGTTCATATTTTCACTAATCAGTCCTTTTGGTAGAGGGTCCAGATGAGCTCCTCTTATTGCCCAAGGCTTTTGCCTCTCTCATTTAAAAATACTGACAAATGAAGGCATATTCAATGAATTTATGACCTTAATAATAATAACAGTAATAACAAACATCCATATAGCATTTTATAATTTGCAAAAGACTTCATCCTGATTATCTTGAGTACTTGTTCTGGGAACACATCTCCATTCATCCTTGCCCATATGACTCCTGTCTATCTCCTTCCTTAAGTCCTTCCCTTAATATGTTAGGGGAACATTTTAGTAATCTTGACATTTCATGGTTACTAAGGAAACCTATTGACAGTCCACTAGTCATCTACTCTTCTCACTGCTCATTACTTGCCCATCTTTTTTCCTAGTTGCCTCTCTGTTGCCTTTCCCCCCCTTACATCAAACCATAGACCTTCATGTGAGATGGTCTATAGCCTAGTCACACCCACCATTGAAGTCTCCATTGCCCTTTGGGTAAAATTCAACTTCAACCTTTAATTTTTCCATTTTATTTTAAAATTTAATTAAGTTTAATTGCTTCATTAGCAAAAATCCATGTTATCTCCCTTCTATCTCTTCTCCCACTCTTGGAAAAAGAAAAGAAAAACAAAAGCCTTGTAACAGATATGTACAATCAAACAGAACAGATACTGGCATTGGCCATGTCCAAAAAAATGCCTGATTGTGTACTCTGAGTCCATTGCTTCTCTGTCTAGAGGTCTAGGAGGGCTTTCTCATTCATCCTCTGGAATCCTGCTCAGTTTTAGTCCTTTGGAGACTCTGGCATTCTATGACTCACAGCTATTCAACATTATGGGAAGCATTAGTGGTGGAAGTGGAAGAAGCCAGGGAGGACCTGTGATTTCTCTCCTCTGTGGAAACTCCCTTTTCTGAAACATCTCAAAATGTGGTCTCTCTCATAGTTCTGGTTTCCTGCAAGCACTGGGAATCTATAAGCTTTCATAAGGAAGGTCCTTCTGATGTTCTAGGTGCTGTGCTAAGCCCTGGGAATATTAAGAAAGGTTAAAGAAATAATTCCTACCTTCAGGAAGCTTACATTTTGAAGTAAATAATTTTGTATACATAAGAGGACATGTGAGGCACTCTCAAAGGTCAAGTATGAGCAGCTGGAGAGATTGGGAAGGTGGGATTCCATGGGTGTCTTAAAGGAAGCAGGGGGACCCAGCAGGTGGTGGTGAAGAGAGAACATTCTAGACATGGGGGACTGCCAGTGAAAATGTTGAGAAATGGGAGATGGACATCATGTATGAGCAGCAACAAGGTCAGTGAGGCTGGTCTGTAGAGTCTTTGGAAGAGAGTAAAATGTTAGAAGACTGGGGAGGTAAGTGTAGCTATGTCCCCTTGATCACACAAATAGTATATGTTAGAATCCAGGTCTTCTGAAGCCTGAGGCTGTTCCCATATCATTGTACCAGACTTGTGTCATGGGAAGAATACTCAGGTTGAAAAGATGGGTCTTTTGTGGGGAATCTTGGGAGACCCTCCAGTTTCTTCTCCCTTGTTCAATTCTCAGACTGCATTATTGTCTATTTGCATTGCCCATCCAAGAAGGATGGAAAAATTTACCAGGTTTTCAACATCCATAAATGTTTAAAAAAAAGAAAAGAAAAAATAATTGAAACTACCAGAACAAACAAAAACAAAACAAAAGAAAAACCAACCATTCTAAAAACTCAGCCTGCAGTAAATTGTTTTCTTAGGGTCACAGCCAATTCCCACCTTCAAGGTTCCCCGATGCCAGAAAAATGCCAGCAGGCCAGCTGCCTGCCCACCCTCCTTAGTCATGTTCTTTATGGTTATAATTTCCCGGCTAATTGTTGGTCACCTCACCTCTGTGACAAAGTATAGAGATTACATTTAATACTTAACACCCGCCATATTCTGGCCCTTGTTTGTTTGGGCTCATAATTGCCTTCTCTGTTCCTTTTCCCACTCAAGTGAAGTTTTCATAATTACACAAACAACTGAAGTGAGCATCCCACCAAGCCATTGAAATGGCTCAAAGACTCCTGGTACAGGTAGTTACACGCACAGTGTGGGGACAGGGCTAGGACAAATAGGCCCAGCTTTGGAATCCCAGAGGATGTTGGCTTCTCAGAATGCTTAGACCTGTCGGTTTGTCCTTGGCAATTTATGAACTTTTATTTTGCTAATAACCCATAATCAAGCAGGAGCCTGAAGAGCTGGAGAGGGATAGTCACAAGGAGGCCTTGAAGGATGGAAAATAGATTTCACAGTTCCAGGCTCCCTTGGAGAGGCTGCAGGATGTAGGAATAATACCGCCTTCCCCCTACCACACACAGATGTGTACGTGGGCACACACATTTATACACAGACACACAGAGGCACAAATACACACAATATATACACATCCTCCATCTTTTTTAGAGTCATATAACGGATAGAACCTTCCTTCTATTGTTGCAAAATGATCCACTTTGGGATGATGAATTCTGTCAGCCCAGATGCACCTATTTACAGGGATGGTCATCTAAGAGCTCTCTCTGGCTAATTTGTGGAAGCTAGTCCTTTGGGAGGCAAGACGGTATAGCAGGAATAACTCTAGGCTTTGGATCACTCACAAGACCTGGCTCTGCCTCTTAGTAGATGGGTGACCTTGGGCAAGTCATTCACACACCTGTAAGAGAAGGGTGCTGGAGGGAGTGATCTCTGATTTCCTCTGATTGGCTAAGACTGGTAGAGAGCAATTCTGAGAAACCTGGAGGTCAGGAAGGCTTCAGATATCAGAAAGGAGGCACCTGCACTTAGTCAGAAAATCAAAAACTAAATATTTCAATATGAGTTTGAGAACTGTCTGTTGTATCTCTGTTTTTTTTCCTTTAAAATGAGAGACGGAAAGATTGAGACAGAGAGAGAGAGAGAGAGAGAGAGAGAGAGAGAGAGAGAGAGAGAGAGAGAGAGAGAGAGAGAGAGATAAGGGTGGAGAGCAAACAGTGATAAGCAGAAGAGAAACAAAGCTCCTTAACTGGCATAGTGGAGGTGACACTGGTGCCATGTCTTAGGAAGGATACTCATTTGTTTTTTTAAATGGGCAACAAGGTTAAGTGACTTGCCCAAAGTCACACAGCTAGTAAGGATCAAATGTCTGGGGGGGCAGCTAAGTGGCAGAAGCCTGGAGTTCAAATCCAAGCTCAGATACTTACATTTTAATAATTAAGCCTCATAGCCTCACATTCAAGGACATCTCTAGTCATCCTGATTCACCTCTGGCCACTGGACCCAGAGGAGAAAGTGAGGCTGGTGACTTAGCATACCCCCCCAATTCAATTCTAATTCATGTGCTTGTCATGGCATCAGCTCCCTGATGTGGACGTCTTCAATAATGACGGACAAACATCATCATCATCATCATCATCATCCTCATCATCACCATCATCTGAGGCTGGATTTGAACTCAGATCCTCCTGACTCCAGGGCTTGTGCTCTATCCATGGTGCCACTTAGCTGCCCAAGGAGTGATGCTCATTAGTTGAAAAGGGCAATCAGATTATGAGCATGAAGATCACATCATGTGAGAATGAACTGAAGGAGCTAGTGGTGCTTAGTTTGCTTGCAAACTTGCTCTAATTCCTTCCCATTCCTATCCCTGGTATACCTCAGAGGAAAGAGGACTAGAGAATGCTTCCTGAGTTGGTGCTAGCTGAGTTGGCCTTTAAAGATCTGGACCAGTGTTTCATCTGTGTGGGGAAGCTCCTTCTACAGAAATATCTTATTTATTCTCTGCAATTTCCAGATTGGAAAGAACGTTCCAGGGATACCAAAATTAAATGACTTGATCATGGTCATGCAGCAGTGCCTCTGACATCAGAGAGTATTTCCACTATTTCTCCAGTTTTCAGCCTTCTCCTCATTCCCTATCTTGGCTTGTTTTCCCATTCCCAGCCCTTTCCCCCTGCCCTGCCTTGTCCCACTGCTGTCCATGGTCCCAACACATCTTTACAGAAACCCTCAGGATTACTTTTTTTACATCTTGAGATCTTCAGGGGTTCTACTTTCCGTCTCTCTCTTGACCTTCTTCAAAAAAGTCTCGCTTCAGCTTGATTTTTTGTTTTGGTTTTGGCAAGGCAGTGGGGT
This sequence comes from Macrotis lagotis, assembly GCF_037893015.1. NCBI lineage: Eukaryota > Metazoa > Chordata > Mammalia > Peramelemorphia > Peramelidae > Macrotis > Macrotis lagotis. The sequence continues at coordinate 23,657,038 of NC_133661.1, forward strand.
TAAGTGACTTACCCAGGTCATACAGCTAGGATTTGAACTCGGGTCTTCCTGACTCCGGGGCCAGTGCTCTATCCGATGCATTAGCTGCCCTTTACATTGAATCTTTAATGCAAAACTGACTCAATTCTGATTCTTAAATCCCAGTCTCTTAGCAGCAAGACATGCAATTTGATTATAAAGTAAAATACTAGAAATTTACAGGTGTTAAATGAATCACTAGGGAGTGCTCAGGTTTCCACAAATATTATATCAATAGCAAAGGAATGAAAATCCCATGTAGTGTTCATGCTCCAGCAGTAGTCATCCCTTGGTTTCAGAGATGCAGGAAAAACCCTGCTCATTGCCTTGGAAATGGGCAGCTGCAGCCGTATATATCTCTCTAGGGTTACCTGATTCAATATGGTACCATTAGGATAAGAAACCTTCAGAGGCAGCAAAGGTGTAACGCGGGAGTAATCAGAGCGCCTGAGTCCCAGGACTGTCGTGAGGATCACGGTACGCAGTTTGTAACACACTCTTTGTTGTTTGACATCTAATACACAGCAGGCGCTATGTAAATGTTAGCTATTGGTTGAAGGTAGAGAGCCCAGTTAGAAGGCTAGGATGGTAGTCCATGAGAGCAGCTTGAGGGCCTGAAATGGAAGGGAGGCCTGTGAGCACTCGAAAAAGGATGAGAGATCATAAATGGGATTGGCTCTTCAAAAGTTCTTGATTGCAAGAATTCCTTCTATCCTTAGTAGAAGGTCCTAGGGAATTGCCATCTGGAAGCCTGGGTGAATCAGACATGCGGGATTGGAGAGAGAGCAGTTCAGCTCCTCTGGAAGGCAGGGTATGCAATACAGAGTAAGCTTAAATCAGACCAGCAAACTATGATGGCATCACACTCTGGCAGGCCTTCAATGCCCGGCTAACCGTACTTGATCCTACCAGTACCAGGGACTGAGATGATTTAAATTCTGACTTGATTCAAGGCCTAAAAATCATCTAAACTTTCAGAACCTTGGGTTGTTGCTCTCAAAAATTGGACTGCAGTGACCACTCGCCTTAACGTGTCTTGAAGAAAATATAGGTTTCTCTCTGAAAAATCAGAAACTTACAAAAAATGAATGTTGAAAATCATTTTAGCTTGTAATTGGAAAGTCATAAAATACCAAAAGGTTCGATAATAATAATGATGATGAATGATAACAATATCTTGTGTTTGTCTAGCACTAACTCTGTGACAGAGATCATGCGAAGGGTTTAACAAATCTAAGCTGATCTTCACAACATCCCCGAGGAGGGCCTATCATCATCATTATTATCATCATCATTTTAAAGACGAAGAAACCGAGGCAGGCAGTAATCCAGTTGATATACCTACTCTGATCCCAGTGGCAGACTGTATAAAAGGGGAACCAAGAATAAGAATGGGAGAACTGAAGACATTTTAATAAATGTAAATAAGTGTAACCCGAGGTTCAGCGATTTGACCGAGGTTACCCAGCTAGGAAGCATCTGAGGCTAGATTTAAATGCAATTCTTCTTATCTATTGCCTAACCCACCTCGCTGACTCGAATATTAGTAAGTGGCTGCTATTAAACATCACTGTGATAAGCAATGGGGAAATAAAGGGAGGGCAAAAATAAAAACAAAATCAAAGTCCAGACCCTTCTCTCAAAGAACTCATAGTTTTAACCAAGCTATGACCCCGGTCTTGGGACCCCAGATCAAGCATTTATTTTTACTCTTGCTAAGCTATTTTGTCTCAAGATAAAAATCATTCACGTACATAGTACCTGGTGCTTTAAAGTCCCCTAAGTCCCAACCACCCTGTGGGGCATACTAATGTATGATGGTGCTCGTTTCTCAGAGGAGGAAATAATGATAAATGGCATTTTTCTCAAATGTTTGCATGTTACAAAGTGTTAACGTGTTTATAAAATGATGCCGCTAACAGTTCATGGATCTTCAAAATGAGACCGAGGTTGGGATTGCAGAGATGATGGTTCCCTAAGGATCTCAAAGATGAAACAATTAGCTCCTAGTAACAGAATTCGTGGGATCAAGGCAAGTTTGGCCCCCAAGATTTTCACATCAACATTTATTTGGTCTTGTAGGCCACGGGCTCAGAGATATTGTTACTGACAAGAGTCATCCCATCAGGAAGTGACAGGATCCAGATCTGAGTCCAGAACTCCTGTTTTCGAGTCTCTTTCCAGTATACTCTCCCATTTCTCTGATGATCACCCTTTCCTGACCATCTTCTCCCCTGTGACCCTCTCCCCACTCCCTGACACTCTCCCTTAGATTTAGTTTTCTCTCTGAGGAAAGATAGGAAACCATGGAAATAATGCAACAATGAGCAGTTTTAAAGTGTGTACTATAGGAGAAGGTCCTAGAGTCAGAAAGATCTGAGTTTGAATCCTACCTCAGAAACTTCTTGGGGGTGTTACCCTGGGCAAGTCATTTCCCAACTCTATGGAGTTCCATTCTCTGTAAAATGAGAGGGTTGGATTAGATGATCTCTGGGGTTGCCTTCAGTTCCAAATCTTACGATAGTATTGTGTCTCTGTTCACTCATTTACATGGTCCAGGGACACAAACAGCACCTCCCACCTTCTTGCTCCCATTACTTTCTACTACTGAAAAAAGTGAATTAGAGCAATCCAGTTGATATACCTACTCTGATCCCAGTGGCAGACTGTATGTATAAAAGGGGAACCATGAAAAAGAGTGGGAGAACTGAAGCCAGCCATTTTAATAAATACCAGACTGTTTGCCACTATGGAGAGTGGGGAGGGAAGGGAGGGTGGTAGAAAACTGGGCAACTCAGAAATTTGCAAATGGATGAATAGTTGATAAACTATCATAGCATGTAAGTGAAGAAATAAAATCAAATAAATAAATATGTGTGTTGTCCAGCCAAGAGAGACCTTTTCCCCAATGCCTCGTGGAGGTGAGCTAGATTTGTCACCACTGCTCACATCTCTTAGCATTGCCTGCTGTTTTTTTTCTGATTGAAGGTTTTTTGATGATCTTTGTGCATGCTATCCAAACCCAAATGGGTTTCTGGGTTGGAGCCAGGACAAACACAGTGAGCCCTCAGAAAGAGTTCTGGTCCTTAGACATCAGCAGAAACTCTGACACAAGGTTTATGGAGAGTTATGGTTAGCTCTGCAGTGAACTAGAATGATCCTTTGGGGGTGGGATCCATGTCTCCTTTGTCCACAGCTAAGAGACAGTCTTTCACATAATAATGTTAAAAGAGCAGTGTGATATATATATGGGTTAGATTCAAAAGTTGAGGTCAGGAAGACCTAGCTTTCAATCCTACCCCTGACCTCATTCAGTGAATGAGCTGGTGATCTCAGTTCTCTGACCTTCAGTTTCTCTCTCTATCAAATGGACTTCCTAATACCCATAATACCCACTTCACAGAATTGTGAGGTTCAGAGAAAGGTCTATAAATGTTGAAATGCAATATGACACTTATTAAAAGATAATGGCAATTACATGACAGTGATTATGATATAACTCTCCTCCTCTATTTCCTCATAATTATGAGTTCAAAGACTCTCAGTTTTAGAGATGGAGGGCATCACTAAGCTATTTAGTCCAACCTCCTTATTTTCCAGTTGGGGGAAGTGAAACCCATAGAGGTTAAAAGATTTGCCCAATATCACAGCTAGGAAGTGATTCTGAAAGGCCAGGTAGCAGAACACAAAGCAGAGTTTGTAGGTCATGAACTGGATGAGCTTCCTGAACATGTCTCAGACATCTGTCATCAGAGAACCAGTCTCCTTCATTGTACAGAAAAGTCACCACCAGTTTGGAACCCATAGTTAGGAAGAACATTGATAACCTGGAGAGTATCCGGGAAACGACTCAATATTATTCCATATGAAGCTCAATTGAGGGAACTGAGATGATGTTTAGCCTGGAGGAATAATGATAATAATGATGATTTATATCGAACTTACAAAGTTCTTACTTCCTATGAGTCTTTTTTTTTTTTGCAAGGCAAATGGGGTTAAGTGGCTTGCCCAAGGCCACACAGCTAGGTAATTATTAAGTGTCTGAGACCGGATTTGAACCCAGGTACTCCTGACTGACTCCAAGGCCGGTGTTTTATCCACTACGCCACCTAGCCGCCCCTTCCTATGAGTCTTATAATCATCCTGGGAGGTAGGTGCTATTATTATATCCATTTTACAGTTGAAAAAACTGAGGCAGAGAGCTTGCTTTCAAACCCTGTAAAATGTATCCTTCAAATATTCCAATCCTCACTTCCTAGATGAGGAAATGAGGCTCAGAGATAATGTGCCTTTTCCACAATCAAAGTTTCTAAGCAGCAGCAGTTTTATCATTTTATTAGTTATTCCTACTTTTCTCTGTAATTACATTCCCACGCAGTTTCAGTGAGTATATAAATATGGCTCAAGGCCCCATCCATTTTCTGTTCTACCAATAGACTATACAGGAGCCATGAATCAGAGAGTAAGGTGTTGAATTAAGCCACAGGAGAGCAAGTGCTGTAGAAGGCAAAATCATGTGGTAGTAGTAGAGGCTGCTCTCAGGCCCCAAAGCCCCAAAGGGCCTTGGTCAGGAATAGCCTGGGCAGTTAACAAGGGAAAAAATGAAGACTTTGCTGAGACGCTGAGGTGATTGATGACATTTTACTATTTCCCTGATGGAGTGGGAGGGGGGAGCATGACTAATGCAGTCATGACTGTGGGGATCTGAGCCACACTATGGATTTAATGTATAAAAGGGGAATCATAGATAAGAATGGAGAACTGAAGACAGCCAAACAGAGGCAGTGAACTGAGCATGGTGAGGAAAAGAAAAGTCTGCTTATCTATATAACCCTCCCCAGGGCAGCCTCTAAGCCCAGAGGCTGATCCATCACTGCCTCTGGTCATTGTTCTATCTGGTGCCAAGCAGGATTCTGTGGTTTAACTCTTCACAGAAGCCAGTTTCCTTTCTCTCCAAGGTACTCAAGTCCTCTCAGTTTTCTCTGGACCTCTCATTTAAGAAAATCTATCTTTTCTCTTCTATAGCCCTAAGACCAGGACTCCAGCTCCTGTCTAGATTCACCATGGTCAAACAAGCATTTCTAAGAAGGTAGCAGTGAGTCAATAGTAGCCAGATTAAAAGTGTTTTAGATATCTCTTCAAGGAATCATCTAACTCGATGTGTCATAAATATCATTGCCTTACATAAGAAGTTCTCATCTTTGTTTTTTTTGTTTGTTTTTGCAAAAATAATGGGGTTAAGTGCCTTGCCCAAGTTCACACAGCTAGGTAATTATAAAGTATCTGATACTGCATTTGAACTCAGATCCTCCAGACTCCAGGACCTCTGCTCTATCCATGGTACCACCTAGCTGCCCAAGCTCTTATCTTTTTTTTTAAGGTTTTTTTTTCTTTTGCAAGGCAAATGGGGTTAAGTGGCTTGCCTAAAGCCACACAGCTAGGGAATTATTAAGTGTCTGAGACCGGATTTGAACTCAGGTACTCCTGACTCCAGGGCCGGTGCTTTATCCACTGTGCCACCTAGCTGCCCCTAGCCCTTATCTTTTAATGTCAAATTAATTGTCCAATCTTGTCAATCTCTATTGCCACAACTTCCTTCCTCTTCATTCATAGAGAAACCCCCTATTTCCAGCCCTTTTCACTTTGACTATTAGAAATAAGGCTCCTATTGGGTTTTTCTCCATCAACCCTCTCCTCACACCAAACCATGTTCCAAACAGTTGACAATGCATTATTCCTAAAGCACAGGGTTGATAATATCAGACAACAAACTCCACTGATTCTACTTTAAGAAACCATTCACAGAGAGCTGGTCCACCACCAGGGTTTTCTCAAGGACTCACAACGCCTAGCTTTTCCCTCTGTCACTTCCCTGCTCAAGAAATCTCGGAAAGGATGCAAACTCTTCCATTTGGCAGCTAAACTCCTGCTCAGTCTGATCCTAACCTACCTACCCAACTTATGACAAAGTTTGCCCCTACATTCATTCATTTTCATCCAAACTGTTGTAATTGCTCTTCTCCACCCAAGAAATGCCATTTTCTATCTCTTTGAACAAGCTTGATCTCCCATGCCCAGAATTGCCCCCTTCCTTATCACCATATCTTAGCATCCTTAGTTTTGTGTAAGCCTTAGTTTAAGCATTATCTCCTAGTGGAGGCTTACAAAATGAGATCCAAATTGTAATGCACATTGCAAACTTTAAATCAATATGTAATTATCAATGATTACTATTATTATTATTATCACCCTCTTCCTCCCCTCAATCACTACCAGCATATTCTGTATTTATTTTGAATATATTTTTATCTATTTATAATATGTTGCTTCCAGACACGTATTTCTAGGGCTAGAAATGTTTTGGTTTTGTGTTTACATATGGCAGGCACCTCATGAATGCTTGCTGCATAAATAAATGATCATGCAATAATTCAGTGGCCATCCGAAGGCCTATATAGAGGATGATCCTGTCTAATAAACTGAACACAAATTTGTCAGGATAAAGACCTCATTTGAAAGTTTCTTTGATCCTCTCAATATATGAATCAGGGTTCAGTTGAGGCTGAGAGGGCTGATTTATGAAAATTGCCAAGCGAGGAATATAGCCATTCATTTTTTATTCTGAAATTGCCTCTTTTAATGGGGAGGACCCCAAATTTGAATATTTTGTCAGGATTCAAATGATCTGCTCGTCATTAACGTTACCAACATTTATTTAATAAAATCAAATCAGAATAGCATTTAATTTAGACTTAATAGGATAGTTAATGTATGTTAACTAACTATCAATTGATTACTAAAGGGGAGGGAATCGAGGTGTGACAAATATGTTGAAAGATAAATCTTGTTGCCGTGTCATTAACTCAAAATTACATAAGCAATAAATGTCTAATTAGATTTTTAGTAGTAATGAGTTGTAAGCATTTATTGAGATTCAGCAAGATGGATGGAACAGACAAAGGATCATAGTTTATTAACTCTTCCATTTCCACACCCTACTAGTCTTTGTTGATGAGTAAATCCTTTCCTTCATCCAGCATGCCTACTATGAAGGAGGCAGCAGGGTTCAGAAAGTAGTGACCTGACCTCCTAATCAGGAAGATCTGTTTTCAAAACCAGCCTCTTGACATATGCTGGCTGGCTGATTCTTGTTGTGGCTCAGTCATTTTCAGTTGTTTTTGATTCTTCATGAGTCTCTTAGCAGAGATACTAGAGTAGTTTGCCATTTTTTCCCCTCCAACTCATTTTACAGATGAGGAAACTGAGGCAAATATGGTTCAGTGACTCACTCAGGATCATATGGCTAGTAGGTGACTGAGGCTGGACTTGAACCTGTAGTCCCCCTAACTCCAGGTTGGGCATTGTACTATAGCACCACTTAGCTGCCCTGTCTATATGACCCAGGGCATGTCAAATGCATGCTAGCATTTTAAGTTGTAGGGAATGGCAAGAATTATCAAGTCTGGGAAAACATTTTATAGAAAAGGAGATTGAAGTTTTTGATGGCATTTGAGGTGCAATGCAAAGAATATTAGATTTCTATTCTGAGGACCTGCATTCAGATAACAGTTGTACCATTTTAGAAGCCTGAGTAAGGCACTTCTAAGACCCTTCATTTCTCCATGTCTAAACTGAGGAGACAGGATTGAAAGTTGCTGCGGTCTCTCAAAGCACTAGGTCTATAATGGCATGGTCCCATGATCTGTGACCTTCAGTGTTCCATTTGCTCCTCATTGCCTATCAACATGGTGGATGGAGAATTGGAAAGTCAATGAAAAAGTCATGGATGTCTTAAGCTTTGAGATTGGCAAAGGGATTTTTTTTCATAGTTATCATGTGAGGTAAGTAGCAGAAATAATTTTATTGCATACCTCTCCCCCCCCCAACCCATAACTTCATTAGAACTCCTGGTGGGGAAATCTCTACTGATAAAGATAGCATCATTTTGCATTTGTCTGGGAGATGGCAAAGCATTTGTCCAGGAGGACATAGTCAGAATACGACAGAGATAGGCTAGACTCTGTGAATTGTTCCTTCCCCACATGGGGTCATACGGCCTCTCTTAACTGAATTGGGTGTTACTGCCCCCATTTTACAGAAGAAGACACTGAGTGTCAGAGATCTTGCCCTCTTCTCCTGCCAGAATCACATTGCTGGTGTTGGAGCTGAGCCTGGAACCCAGTTTTTCTGATTCAAAGCCTAGGCTGCTATCTTGCTTTTCTTGAGTAAACCCAATTTCTGACCCTCAGTTGGTGGGTTTTTCCCATCAAGGCTAATTTTTTTTCCTCCCCAAGATTCATCCGTTCAGACTTGGCCCCTCTTTTGTTCTGGAGTGAAATAAAGGAACATCAAAGTTTCATAGCTGGATATGGATCTAGCTATCCCTACAACCTCACATTAAGAAACCCCAACTGAGGGATTTAGGATTTAGGTTCTCCCTTACTCAGAGTCAGAATGAGAGATAGGCTACCATTCTCCCTCTGGAGAGTTATTGGTAAGAACTGCTGCCTGTCTGCCATGTAACTTCATTTCTCTACCTCCCTGACTATGGGGACATAAGAGAGGGTCTGGAGTCTTGGCCAAAATCACATAATTTTTTAAGTTGTATGAGGGTAGGGCTGGTCACACCAAAGTGGGGCAGCAAAATTCTCTTTCTTGAGGTAGATGCACCCCCACTCCTGAAGGCTTAATAATTGCAGATCTAGGTAAAATAAATAGAGAGCAAAGATCTGTTCTTGAGTAATTTGGCTCGTCTCTTATTCTTTCTAATATTACTAAGACAGATTTATAATAATAAATGTAATATTCCTAATATTACTAGGATGTATATTGCAGTATGACTTCTATAGTCTAGTGCACTGAACTGAGCCACACCTAAGTCTCAGTAGGGATCAAGGATCTTACTAGATTAAAACCCAAATCCAAGGCAATTCTTGGTGCCCCACAATGAAAACCCCAAGAAATCAAGAAAATTTCAAATTATATTCTCTGCTTAAGATTGCAACAACACTCATGATCCATTCTATAAGAATGTTCATAAAAAATACTTAAGCTATTATTCTGTTTTTTAAGGTTCAAGTTATCTGAAAATCTGCTTCTATGGAATTTCTCTAATGATGCTGGGAAAATGAATCGTGCTGCCTTAGCTTTAGGGCTGATTTTTTCTGCTCGTTCCCATAAGGATGAATTTTCTTTTTGCTATAAAAAGTGGTTTTATGGGACTGTCCAGATGATGAGTTGTACTATTAGTATTAGGTATCTGAAAAAAAATACATGAGGACAACAATCTCTTACAAGTTCAGTCATGCTTTTTAAAGAGAATTTGTATTTTATAATGATAAGAATTAAAAGAATAATAATAATTTTCATTTGTATAGTGCTTTCTACCCAGAATCTCATTTGAGTCTCCTCCTATGGATATGATTATCCTCAATGAATGAGGAACTTCAGGCTCAGAGAAATTACAAGACTTGTCCACGGTCACACAGTTGGCAAGTGTCACAGTTTGCAAACAAACCTAGATCCTCCTTACTCTAAACTCAATCAGAGATATAACTAGGGTGGGGTGATTGGAGCTTTGTCCCTGGGTGTGGGACAAGAGAGAATGAGCATCCTCTATGCTATCCCACACCCCCACAGGGGACCACACCTCATAGTCCTTAGCTATCTGCAGAAGCATGTCTAGGGAGTATGCTAGAATATTTTACAACATACACTATAACTGATACTCCCATTTCTCTTTGACCCTCTGCCAGAGTCCTGATTTTTGCTCCCTCAGTTTTGGCCTCTTTGGAAAAGGGCACCTCATTTTCAGGACAACTGTTCAGTCAGTCAACTATGCACCTGACATCCGTTGCAATACAGGCTACTAAAAGTCATATCGGGTAAAATGGAGCCAAAACTGTGCCCCTAAGTCACAACACAACACAGGTGACCCATTCTCCTGACCAGCGTATTCTTTCTCCCCTTAAGAGTGGGATCTTTTCTCATGCCCTCAGTATCTCCTCCTGTCCATTAACTTGCCATTTTGTACTAGTCTCTACCATCTATAGTATTCTACTTCTGGTCATACTTCCATCGATGCCCCCTTATTGATCACAATATGAATAAAACATTGAAAAAATAATATGCCTAGGTATGTGACTTATTTTCAAAAGAAGAAGATATGTATTAAGCTTGGAGTCACTTTGCACATTTTGGTGATGTTAAATAAAGATCAAAGTGAAAACTTATGTCCATGTATAGCCAGAAAAACCCCTTGTGCTAACTCCCTAGCCCATGCACAGATGGGTAATTCACAAATTAGGAAGCACTGCATTAGTGTAAGGAATTGGTATTCTCTATTTTGACTACTAAGGGAAATTTCTTCTGTAATTTCAGGTTCATGGCAGCATTTCAGGTAGTCAAGGTGGAGATTGATTTAGCCAAAGTTGCTTTTCATGGAGAAATTCCTAGAAGAAAAAAAAACACCATCTATACTCATTGCTTTCATAATTACTCCTCTTACACATTTGTTAAACCTTTGAAATCTAAATTCTGACATCATTCAAATATGGCTTGGTTACCAATGACCTGTTTTTTAATTAATTTTTTCAGTCAATGAAAATCTTCCTTCTCTTTCTTCCCCCCTCTCCCCCTTGAGAAAGAAACCTGTTCTGAATCTTTATAATCAAGCAAAACAAATTTCTGCAATGGCCATGCCTAATAAACAAACAAATAAACAAACAAACAAACAAACAAACAAATAAATAAATAGATAGATGCACAAATATGTATATATAAATAAATGAATGAATATACCCATATGCATACATATATGTGAATATATTAATTTACACACCTAGGCACATATCTCTTCAATCTTTGATCTGAGTCCATCATCTCTCTATCAGGAGGTAGACAACATATTTCATCATGAATTCTCTGGGATGAAGCTTGGTCGTTTTGTTAATCAAAATTTTTGAGCTTTCCAAAAATATTTATCTTCACAATATTGTTATCTTATAAATTGCTTTCCTGGATCTGCTCACATAGCTCTGAGTTATTTCATACATTTCTTCTTAGGATTCTCCAAAATCTTCCTCTTCATTTCTTTTTTTTTTAGGTTTTTTTTTTTTGCAAGGGTTAAATGGCTTGCCCAAGGCCACATAGCTAGGTAATTATTAAGTGTCAGAGGCCAGATTTGAACTCAGGTACTCCTGACTCCAGGGTTGGTACTCTATCCACTGCACCACCTAGCTGCCCCCTCCTCTTCATTTCTTAAGGCAAAGTAGCATTCCATCATATTTTTACTTTATAGAGTATTGAAATAATTTATTTTTCTTTACCGTGTTGGCTGCTGAACCATGTTTAATTCTGATTGCGGCTCCTTGGCACTTGAATTCTTTTTTTGTTTATTTTTTGGCTAACTGCAATATCTTTTCTTTTACCTGGAAGGGCTGGATTTTGATTATTATGGTCTTCGAATTTTTAATTTGGGAATTTCAGAAATGACTGATGATTCATTTTATTTTCACTTTGTTCTTTGGTTCTGGACAGATTTAGTTAAGATTTTTATAAAATATAGCCTCTTTTTTGTTCCTGACTTTTGGGTAGTCTCATGATTCTTAAATTATCTCTCTTTGATCTGTTTTACAGTTCAGTTGTTTTGTTTTGTTTTGTTTCTTTACTATGAGAAATTTTGCATCCTTTTTTTAGTCTTTTGACTTTGAATATTTCTTATTGTCTAATGGAAGTCATGTTTTATTTGGTACATTCAAATTTTCAGGGAGTTTGTTGTTTGGATAATTGGTTTTGTACCTTTTGTGCCAAGCCTTTAGTTCTTTTAGTTTTTTCTTCTATAGTTCTTACTTCCATTCTTTTTTTCCCTTTTAATTTTTAAAAAATTAACTCATTCCCTAAATCTCTTCCTAGAATTCTAGTTGAATTTGTGCCCAAACAGTGTGGGTAAGCTTTGCTCATAGTTGTTTTAGAGCAATTTACTTCCTCTGGGATTGTGTCTTTTTTATTAATTTTTTATTTATTTGAAGCAATGGGGTTAAGTGACATGCCCAAGGTCACACAGCCAAGCAATTATTCTCAGTGTAGATTTGAACTCAGGTCCTCCTGTCTCTAAGAGCCAGTGTTCTATCCACTGCACCACCCAAGACACAACCCTTGGGGTATGTCTTGAGCATCCTTGTCTTCATAATAGTTTTTTATGGTGGAGTTCTTTGTTGATTTATTCTTCCAGGCTTTTCCATAACTTTTCACTTTATTTTAGGGCCAAGTTCTAAACACTTCTGAAGGGAATATCTGGGCTGGGCTTGTGCCTCAGATCCTGTTGCCAGTTTCTTTTGATTATTGAAATTTGTGTTATGCCTTAATGGACTTGCTCGTTCCATCAGTGCAACAATCAGGCACAATTTTGGGATATCTGTGATGGAGAATACCAACTGTCTCCAGAGAAAGAATTGTGGAGTTTGAACAAAGACTAAAGACATTTAATTTAGATAAAAAAGTTATCTCGTTATGTAAGTTTGCTATCTTTTATACTTTATTTTTCTTCCTTAAGGATATGGTTTCTCTCTCATCACATTCAAGTTAGATCAAAATATACCATGGAAACAATGTAAAGACTAATGGGGTGGGGGGGGGGGGGCAACTAGGTGGCGCAGTGGATAGAGCACGGACCCTGGAGTCAGGAGTACCTGAGTTCAAATCCGGTCTCAGACATTTAATAATTACCTAGCTGTGTGACCTTGGCCAAGCCATTTAACCCCATTGCCTAACAAAAAATAAAAGACCAACAGACTGCCTTCTTTGGGGGTGAGGGGGGAGGGAAGTGAGATTAGGGGAAATTTTGTAAAATTCAAAATAAATTAAATAAATAAAAATTTCAAAAACATTGTGTTATGTCAGGAGCTCACAAACAGCTAAGACCAGGGACTTGCAATCTTTCAATGCTCCTAAAGCGATCTCATCTAACATGATCTCATTACTGCTCTCCCAGGTCTTCATTCTAGAGGTTCATGACCTGGGTTTGAGTCTGACCAACACATCTGTGAGCTTACTCCCAGGTGGATTTCCAGTAGACTGCTGTTGGACTCAATCACTATCATGTAGGAGGAAAGCTCTGCTGGTTCAGAGTGATAGATAGCTCCCCTGGTCTGGGATTCCTGCCCTGATTATTTTGTCATAGGCTTTGGATTAGGTTGAGGCTAGACAAGAGCCTTTACCTCCAATCCTAAAGTTGGACCTGTACAACTACTCGGTGTTTCTGAATTTGTTCCTTGATCAGTAGGATTCCTAGAGCCCATGACTACTCATCACCCTGGAATGTCATTCCTAGGTACCAGGTTCCTTCCTCACTCTGCCTTGGTTCCATGACCTGAAACTGGGTAGTGTGCAAGAAAGCTGCCAATTGACACCTATTCCTACATCTTGCACAAGGTTAGACCTCTTTTTGTGTGGATTTAGGGCTTCGGATTCTGGTACCTAGTTCCATCCTTTTTTAGTTTCTATGATGAAAGAGTGTGCTTCTGCCTTGATCCCATTCCAGTGTCTACCAATCTCTCTGTTATAGTGACCTAAGCTGGAAAAATGACTCACTGTGATTTTTTTCCTTCGATTTCTCAATCAGGACTTTGGTGTGGTACATTTTCTAGATCTTTGTGGAGGAAATTCAAAGAAGAGCTCATCTGCATTTCTTCTCCTTCTCTGACATTTTGGCTCTGTCCTCTCAATGATCTCTTGTTGGATCCAACAACCTAATTTCAGTTCTCCTTTTTCTTGGCCTATCTGCTCCATTTGACACTATTATCATTTTTCCCCTCTGTATCCTGTTACCTTTCTGAGTGTTTGGTCTATGGGAGGTACTCAAGAAATATATATTCTTGACACTGCTCTCTCCCTTTTCCCACTTTCTAACTGTTCCTTCTCAGTCTTTCTATTTTGTTGAATAATTATTCATATTATGGTTACTAACTGGAGGTATACCTCATCTTCTCCCAAAGTTAATTTTGGAGATATTACTTATGTCTTCCTATGTGGACTTGTTATCTTCTCTCTTGAAGGGTAAGTTCCAATGGGGGAAGGGACTCTCATCAATTAGAGTATTTGCAACATAAGAGAGGGAAGGGAATAAGCCACAACATTACAGTAACCCTAAGAGATAGTGATTCTGATTATCACTGGTTTCCAATTGAGGAACCTGGGGCAAACAGAGGTTAAATGATTTTCCCAAGATCACACAGCTAGTTAAGTATTTGAATCCAGATTCAAAATCAAGTTGGTTTTTTTTTACTCCAGAACCTGCACTCAGTTCATGAACCATCTAGCTACACATCATAAACACTTGCTGATTGATTGATTAATTGGCCAGGCCTTCTTCTCGTTTCTCTCTATGTCCTCATGAGTACCTAGGATTCCAATGGTGAAGGTGAAGATTCCCAAGCTCCAGTCTCATATCACAATTTGCCTTCTGATTATCTCCATCTATGTCCCATAGTCATCTCAAACACAACACATATAAGCTATACATCTTTCTTTACACTTGGCTCCTCCACAAATACCAACCCAGATGCTCTTTCCATCTTCTCCATTTCTGCTGAGGACACCATCATCCTTCCAGTCTTGAGACACAATGTATGAGTTGTCCTCAACTCCTTACTTTCTCTCATCAGACACATTGAATCAGTTGCCAACATCTATCAATTCAAACTCCATGTCCCTTTCTTTATGCTCATATAACTATCACTTCAGTGTAGATTTTTATCACTTTTCTGAATATTGCAAAAATCTCCAACCTGATTTCCCTGACTCCAGTTTCTTTTCTTTTCAATATATCACTTACATAGCTAACAAATGAATAGTCTTAAAGCACAATTCTAATCATGTCACTTCCCTCAAAAAATTTCAGTAATTTCCTATTATCTTTAGAATCAAGTACAAATTTCTCCTTGTTTAAAGTCTTCAAAATCTGGATCTAGAATGCTTTTCTTGGCTGATTATACATAATTCCCTTTCATACAATCTAAATTAAAGATCTAAATTGCAATCTGGATTCAAATGGACTTAACTGCTGTTCCTCCTATGTAATAAACCATCTCCTACCTCCACACCTTGGTACAAGCTGTTTCCTACTTTGGGAATATGCTCCCATATTTTTTAATCTCTGCCTCCTATAATCTCCAATTTACTCTGAGTCTCGCATATAGGACCACCTCATCCAAAAGGCCTTTCTTTTTTTTAAGGTTTTTTGCAAGGCAATGGGGTTAAGTGGCTTGCCCAAGGCCACACAGCTAGGTAACTATTAAGTGTTTGAGGCCAGATTTGAACTCAGGTACTCCTAACTCCAGGGCCCGCCACCCAGCTGCTCCCTAAAAGACCTTTCCTGATGTGCATGGTTGTTGATTCCCTCCCATCATATTGCTCTTCCCTCATTTTGTATGTTTTGTATTCCATTATCTGTGTGCATGCTGCTGCTCCTCTTTCCCAATAGAAGGTAAGTTCTTTGAGGGCAGGACCTATTTCATTTTTGCCTTTGAATTTTACAACACCTTATGCTTGGTACATAGTAGAAACTTAATGAAACTTTATTGATCAGTTTGATTTGCTTGATACATAATTTAGCTCTGGATAAACTAGTTATAATTCAGTCCTTGAAATATGCATCCAGATGTGCATTTGAGTCTACACTTTTATTCATTGCTAAGAGGAAATGCATATCTTTATATCAGCTCTAAAAAAATGCCAAAGCAAGCTTTTAAAGATTTCAACATAAATGGCATCATATAAGGCAAGTATGACTTTGGACAAGTATGACTTTGGGTAAGTCACTTAACACTGATTGCCTCGCATCCAGGACCATCTCCAGTCATCCTGATTCATATCTGGCCACTGGACCCAGATCGCTCCAGAGAAGAAAACGGGACACCCCTTTGCTCAAATCCAACTTATATGATATCATGGTCTTCTTTGAGGATAAGAGACAAACATCATCAGCATCAGCATCATCACCATTTAAGGCATGGGAATTTAAATAACCTGAAAATATATGTGTATATATGAATATATGCATATATAAAAATGTATGTATATACATGTAAATACTGAGAAATATTTCCTAGTGTTTCCAAGGATTTTTCATGACATCTAAAGGTGAGCCAAGTCACGTTCTTCCATTCTCAAATGATGGGTTGGATTAGATTCTTTTCAAGAGTCCTTATTGCTCTGACATTCCATGTTCTGTGTTCTTGGTTCCCTCTGGATTCTAAGGTCCCTTAGAGCTGACAGTCTGGATTCTGGATTTACAATCTCTTCTATCTCTGTGGCCCTTTTGAGTTCTGCCATTTTCTGTTCTGTGTTCTGAAGTCCCTTCTAGTCCTGGGTTTCTTTGATCCCATCATCCTTAAAGTCTATGGGACAGACATTAGTTGGGATTCTCTTGTAGGTTGCCTTCAGATCCAGTAGATGGCACAAGAAAATGTCTTACCCATTCTAAAACAATTTTGGATCTGCCCATAGAGGTGAAAATTCAGAGAGGACAAAACACTGGGCCTAATGATGAGCAAAGTTCCCTGTTCATCCTGAGTTTAGTCTCACTCCTTTCAATTACAATTTCTGTCACTTTAGAGAAGGGGGCATGGGATTGTCCCTTTCTGGACTCAGACTCCATTTATTCAGGGATCAAGAATCAGAAAGAATCTTCTGAGATCTTACATGATCATCAGTTCAGGCTAAGCCTCATGCAATGGAATTTAAATTACCAAAGACTTATTGACCTGTGTATCAGTCGAGAGAGGTTTTACCTCTAGAATTCTCTATAGAGGTGAAATCACAGGTTTATACCCCCAAATAGATTTTATATGGCCTGAATATGCAAGATTCATTTCTCCAAATGTAGACTTCTCACTTTGATCTCTACGGTATTTTACCAAGAATGGTATATTTGTTACTTACTTGGTGAACCATATTTATTTAATTTAAAAAGGGAGGACTGGGAGTGATCTATTGGAAACAGAGTGATTGTTCTGGTTTCACAATCTACACTATTTATGAGGGAGCTTCACTTTTGAAACCTATTAGAGTCTGGCCCAAGCCAGCTCGCCTCTTCCCCTCCCAGGAGGCGATTACTATCCCTCCCAAATAACAATCCAAGGCCAATATCGGATGTGGTCAAAGGAGCAGTTGCAGCCCTATTCTCTAAACTAGCCCCCTTAATTGCTTCCACCACTTCCTTACAGAGGCTGTGGGCTCCTGAGTTTGACTGGATCCTGTGGTTAATGAAAGCCTGGCCTCTTTTATCTCCAAGGCCGGGAGGGACCCAAGAGCCTCCCTTCACTGGATTCCAACAGGAACACTAGGGAGTTTCCAGGAGCCAAGTTGAAGTTCATTCATTTGCAGTTGGTTAGGGAGTGTCCATGATATAATATGTTTTCCCTGGTGACCCAAGTCATAGAACCATAGATCTGGGGCTACGGGTGACCCTAGAGATTATCTAATCCAACTGTGTATGTTACAGATGAAGAAACTGAGTCCCAGAGAGGCTAGATGACCAGCTCCTAGTAACAGATATTGGTTGTCAGAGCAATGATTTGGACTCAGTTGGCTTCCTTTCACTCTAAAGTCTTTTTGCTCTGGGAAAATAACAGAAGAAGGAAGTTTGTCTTTTTTGATCCACCTTCCTATTACTGAACCTTGAAATTCAATTCCATTCAATTCAACAAGTATTTGTGAAGTATTTGCAATATACTAGGCACTGCAGCTAGAGATACAGGGAAGAAAAGAAAACAGCCCCAGCCTTCAAGGAAATTATATCCTTCACAGAATATGTTTGGTGTGGACTGGAGTGCTTCCCATGGAGCTAGGCAGGCATTTGGTCCCTACCAGTCAGACGATCTTGTTTCAAAAATAATTTTGTTGTCCATGAAAGAATAATAACACCTGGGGAAATTAAGAAAGGCCGCATGTAGGAGGTAGCATGGGAACTGAGCCTTGAAAAAGCTCAGGATCCAGGATGGCGCAGGGAAGAGGGAAGACATCTGATATCTGACATCCAGCTAGCACTTCCTCAGACATTGTTTTTCATCTCTCACCTTTGACAGATTTGAACAGGTGGGTCCCCCATCTAGAGCACACTATAGTGTGCTTTCTTCCGGATCTAAATCTCTGACTTTCAGTCCTAGAATCAATCAGTCAATCAGTATTTCTAAAAATGTGCTAGATACAGAGTGTTGGAGATGAAAGTACCTAAAGAAAAAATAATTCCATCCCTCAAAGAGCTTACATTGGAATGGAAAAATCTCTCACTCCCTTCACTTGCTGCTTCCTAGTGAAGAGCTTTCCTTGTCCCCCACCATTCCCATTTGTTCTGAAAAGTATTTTACATACTTGTTTATATTCATATTTGATATTTCTTGAGGTTTCTTCATCTCTGAATAGGACATCTCAATTCTCAGAAGCTTCCTTGAAGGCAGGACCTTGTGTCTGTCCTTGCATACTCAGTGACTGGCAGTCACAGGGTATTTCATAATTGCTTGTTGGACTGAATTGAATTTTGTTGCTTTTCCCAATTCTATTCACCTCTGCATATTGCCTTTTGATTTTTTTTTGAGTTGTGGTGGCTAAGAAGGTCATTATCCTGTGGCCCATCTGGAGGGACAAACAGTATGTCCACCAGCCACCTGAGAGAAATTAGCAATACAAATTATTTCATTTGTTTTAGAGGTACTGGAGAAGATAGGGAAAGTTTGCTTAGATACATCAGTAACAGGAATGATTAAGGTCGGATGATACTTCCAGTATCAAATGCAAAACTCTCAAACAAGATGCCAAAATTACTTGATATTCAAAACTCTCTGTAGCCCCTGCTACCTTTCTAGTCTCCTTATATTTGTCACTTCCAGTGACAGTGGTCTCCTGGCTCTTTCATGAACAAGACCCTCTGTCTCTCAGCTCTAGGCATTTTCTCTGCTTGTCTCCTATGTCTAGAACATTGGCTTTCCTCTTCTCTGCCTTCCCTAGATTCCATTAAGTTTTAGTTGAAACCCCATCTGTCATAGGAAGCCTTTGCCAAACCCTCTTCATTTCCTATTTATTTTGTATTTAGCTTGTTTGTATATATTCTCCCTTGGAGTGTAAGCTCCCTGAGGGCAGGGGCATTCTTTTTAGTACCCCCAGTATTTAATATAGTACCCCTCACTTCATAGATACTTAGTTAATTGAACTGCCTGACAGTAGAAGAAGGGAGGGAAGGTTTGTTTAGAAAGATCATGGAACTGGATGGAAGTTGACTTTCCAGTCCTTCCTGGCTTTGAAGCTGTCTGCACCAAGGTGAAGGAGATAGGACTTTTAAATAGGAGAATAGTGTGTAGTTGAGTATGCAGGGAAAGCAATAAAGAAACCAGTCTGGCTAGAGCAGAATGTGTACGTGGGGAACCAGTGGAGATGAGATTGATTGGCTAAGGAATTTAAGCATTTTCTTTCCATATGATATCAAAATCTTCCCCCTTTTGCCTTATCATAGAATCCTAAATCCTAGCTGAAAAGATTCATAGAATGGGGAAGCACTGGCCCTGGACTCAGGAGGAGCTGAGTTCAAATCCAACCTCAGATACTTAATAATGACCTAGCTGTATTGACCTTGAGCAAGTCACTTCACCCCATTGCCTTGCAAAAACAAAAAAAAAGATTATAGATTTAAAATTGGTAGGGATCTTAGAGTCTATTTAATCCCACTTTTTCATTTTACCCTTGAGAAAAATGAGTCTCACAAAACTTAATGATTTTTCTAGGGTAATAGTGCTAAGGGATGTTCAAGGCAGGCTTCAGACCCATATTTTCCTTAGTCCAGGTTTGGTGCTCTATCCGCTAGTCCATTCTGCTCTTTTGGGATAAGTCCTCTTAGCCACTTTGCTTTTCACTTTAGCATTTATTCCCTTTCTTCCTACAAGAATTGATTAAGCATCTATGGCATGCTAGTCACTATGTTAAACCTTGGGTATCCTCTCTGAATTTTCTCTTCCTCTGGAATACCATTGGAGGTACCATGTAAATTTTCTTCTCTAAGGTTCTATTCAAACATCCTCTCAGAGTTTGAGGTGACCCAGGATTCTTGAAGGCAATGAGAAAGAGTTGATAGAACTCATCATTCTCTCTGGAAGCAGGTTGGTATAGTGGAACAATTGCAGGACTGGCAGCTAAGAGACCCTGGTGGTCTCGTCCTAACTTGGCTTCTAGTGGTGCATCCTGTGGTTCAGTGAGACCTTATATCAGACCTGGAGAGTTCAATCCCAACTCTCTTTGCTTGTGTGACCTTGGCCAAGTCATTTCATTCTCCCTGGGCCTCAATTCCTCCATCTGTGAAATGGGGGAGATGTATCAAATGGCCTTGTGCCTTCGGTTCTAAATGTGCAATTGGAAGACCACTTAATCCTTTCAGATTGAGCTGCATATTCAAGGAGTTCTACTGTAATGATCTCTTAGAGCATTTCTAGCTCTGAAATTGGAATTTTTCAAGTCACGGAACCAGGGCTTCCTGAGAGAGATGTACAGAAGCTACAATTGTACATTACCCAGAGGCATATATTACAACCAGTGAGGTTGTCTGAGGGTAATGATGAAAACAACACAAAATATGTCCATGTTTCTGGGATTTACAAGGAAACTTTAAAGATCCTTTTTTTTTCCCCGTGTATACATTAATTGCCAACTTCTTTTTGCATTATTTCCCAGATTTCTTTACAGCCAAATCTGAAAACCATAAATTAATCATCTGCATTAGGCAATAAACCAGCAGGTTCTGTTGAGCCTGGGCCAAGGAGCTCATTTCTCCTAAAGAAGATTTGAAAGCAGCTGCAGTTAGCTAGTACATTGGAATATATTGATGGATGAAGCTTGGAAGCTTCACTTTTTCTTTATTCATCCTTTGGGGAATGTTCAGCCAGTCCCAAGAGAGCCATTTGGAAAGAAGACTGTAAGCGGGGCAGGTGTCTGTGGGAGTCTCTTCTCTTCCTTAGCCAGGATTCAGATCAGAAGCCAACAGGAAAGACCAATTCAGGAGCCATTGAGGATATGGCCAACCAGATCCTCTCTGGGTTGGCCACTTAATTAGCGAAGGCACAAGTAATTAGCATGAATTAATTACCATTCTGTAGGGTGCTGATATTCAATTCCCTTTCCACTGAGGGAAACTCTTATGATCTGAAGTATTATGGGAACATGGAGTCTATTTTTTATTCTTCTCTTTTGCCCTTTTGCCTGCCCAACATCCATTGACAGATAGCATGTGAAAGAAATTCTATGGATTAAGTCTCCATACAATTAAAACAACACTCTCTCTCCCTCCTTCTCTCCCTCCCTCCCTCCCTCCCTTCCTTCCTTCCTTCCTTCCTTCCTTCCTTCCTTCCTTCCTTCCTTCCTTCCTTCCTTCCTTCCTTCCTTCCTTCCATCCTTCCTTCCTTCCTTCTTTTTTCTTTTTCATTTTCCTTTCTTTTTCTTTCTTCTTTCATTATTCTCTTTTTCTTCCTCATGCTTTAGTCCTTTCCTTCCTTCCTTCCTTCTTTCTTCCTTCCTCTTTTTCTTTCTTGTTTTGTAATGGCAGGTGAAATGTTAAAGAAGAGAGCTATCCCTTTGAGATACTCCATGTATTAGAGATGGGGGAAAAAGGGAAAGTGAATAAAGGAACAAGATGAAACAAAATTAATGAATGAGCTCTATTTACTTTTGAGAGGTCTCCCTCCCAACTGGTTTTAACTTGCCCATCACAATGACCAACTGGCATTTCCGCTTTCAGGTACTACCACTCTAAATCGGAAAGTTTATCTTGCCTCGACAATTGTCTTCTCCTATGTTTGCAGTATGGCCAGTGAATCAAACGGATTCATTCTTGAATGTAACTGGCAAGGTTTCATGGTGCACGTTGAGAGCATGAATGACTACTTTGTTCTCTGAATGACTTGGGTTTAATGACTTTTGATGTCAATGTATTTTGCCCAGGGTAAAAATCGGTGTATGAATTATTCACTGCTGTTGGAATGAATGGGACCATGTTTGCCCAGAGAAAGTGAGCTGTGGTTGTCAGACCTGCTGGGACATAGCTGATACCTACAAAGAACAATGCTTAACTTGGAGTGTGCCCGCTAGGCTCAGTCATTCCAGTTAGATCTTCATAGAGAGCATGGCACCACTTGTCCCATTGGACATGGCAAGATAGTATTTCTAAGGCAATAGCTTTAGAGGCTATAACTAAAATATGGTGATTGAGTTCAGGTATTAAAGTCCCTTGTCCCTGGCTAATACATACTTTGTGAAGCAAACAATAAACAAAATATAACTAAGAGTCATATGAAAAAAGTTCTTAATAGTTCTTATCATGTGAGAAGTAGCACAAATATGCAGGACTGGAAAAGGAAGTAAGCAGACCATATTTCAAGAGTTGGGGAAACAGAGGGCCAGTGAATATACATAATAGTAAAGAAACTAGGAGGTCTCTGCCTTCTGTGGAGGATGCTCAGAAGGACAACAAGAATTGCAGGGGATATAGGATGTGGAGACATGGTGGACTTATGAGCTGCATCAGGGGAGGGAATCTCCTCCCTAATGAAAACCATCCAATTTTTGATGGATAAAAAATTAATGGAGAGGTGAGTCTCTGCTTCATGGTGAAATCTTGCCACCAAACTGAGAGCTACATTTGGGGTGATGGTGAAACAATGGGAAATAACCCTGGAATGGAATTTTGGATGAGAAACACAGTGCTCTCATTATATGCAATAAAGATCCAGATGAGAAGAAAGATGAACTAGACCCATTCCTGCTTGGGAATCTATGATGTGGATAAAAGGCAGTATTCACTGAGTAGGAGAATCTGGACTCAAAAACTAACTCTATCCCCTTGATTTGGGACCAGGCATTTCACCTGTCTGGGCCTCAAGCTACTCATCTGTACAATGAGGGAATTTAGACTAAATAACCTCTAAAGTCTTTTGGCTCTAAATTGTTGATCTTATGATCCTATGATCTTGGAAAGAGTTTCTCAGACTAGTTGAAATGCTGTTGACTTAATAAGAACCATTTGTAATCGGGAGAGACATTTAATGCAATTTAGTGGGCGCTGATAAATGAACCTCCAAGTTGCCTTACACATAATAGTGGCTCATTAATCTTGACTTTGAATTTCTCCACTGTATTTTCATTAGAACCATTTATGAAGTTGCTAGTGACATGATGAAATGATTGGCATCTACCCTCTCATTTTGTTTATCTCAAAACTTTCCAAAATTCCCTCAGTTGACTTTATGACAAATATCTCCAAATTGAAACTGAGTTTTAACTTGATTCCAATTTAGGCCTTTCAATGCTTGGTGGAAGCCACCTAGCACAGTCTTTCAAAAGTTATCTAATGGGAATTAAACCAAGATGGACTGGGGAGCCTTAGCACTCCCTGTTACCATCCAATCCAACAAACATTTACTAATCAACACCTACTGTGTGTTGAGATATTGAGAATATAAAGACAAAAAAAAATCAATGCTTGCCATCAAGCAGCTTCCACTGAGGGAAACTCTTCTAACCTGAAGTATTGTGGGACCATGGAGTGTGTTTTTTTATTCTTCTCTTTTGCCCCTTTAGTGTTCAAATGGCAAGGGTTTGTTTGAAACCTGATATGAGATTTCCTTGGTTCAGGGAACACTCTACAAATGTAAATTGGCAACAGTTCTGTAATTTTTTCATCTCATAAGGTTTCCTGGAGCACTAAAAGTTGAAGTGACTTTACCCAGGATGATACAACCAGTATGTCACAGTAGGATTTGAACCCAGGTCTTCTTGACTCTGAAGTCAGCTCTTTGTGCACTGTGCCTAAATATTCATAAGTTTATGCTGGTTAGAGGAAGAAAAGTTAATAAGAACCATGGGGATTAGGAAAAATGTCGTGTAACAGGTAACATAAAATGAACCTTGAGGAAAATGAAAGATTCTGAATGTCAGAGAAGTGAGTGGGAGATATCAGAGGGTATTTGGAGGAAGAAAAACACAGTGTGGGAGATGGAAGACTAAGTTCTTAGGCCAGTTTTCCTGGGTTTGTTCTGTGCCCGGTACTCAACAGAATCCGCCTAGCTGATTTCAGGGCTGAGGTTCAGATTCCTTTGTTCCCCTCCCATAGGGACAACTTGGCTTAGACAATAAACCTAGTAGACTTTTGAGAATATTTGTCTCTGTTTGCTCTCTCTCCTTAGCCAAGTCAAGCAGAAGCTTGAAGACCAATTGAGAGATTCCCAATTGACTCTGTCTGGCGGACAGTGTTGTTTCCTGTCAATGAGCAAAATCAATAATGAGTCACTGGTGGTTTTTTTGGGAGAATCTTTGAAAGGCACTGTATCTGAGAGTTTGGGAAGGGTTGAAGGTCTTCTGGTCTCTCCTTTTTCCCCAGACAAGGTTTTTATTTTCCATTTTAATGTGACACATTGAGCATTTCATCTGCTAAGACTCACTTCTTGTCTTTCTCCTCTTGTTCTCCGGTCGAAGGTGTCTATACCATCCATGAGAAGAGTTGCAAGATGGGGGAATAGGGGTCAGGGCGTGCACAATATTAGTTCTATAGAGACTGAAAGGATCGACCTCTTCATGGACATTGTGGGAGTCATCTTTTGTTGTTGTTGTTTGGAAAGGACTCATAATCTTGGCCTCAGGCCAGAGATGAGGAAATACATCTATCCCTTCAATGAAGAATCAGAAGACTTATGGGGTATTAAATGTTTCTATACAGTCAGGCCCAAAGGCAGCCATCTTGTTTTACTCAATGCTTTTCTTGGCTAAAAGAAGATTCCTTTGGGATGGAGGTAGGGTGGGGAAGAAGACATACCTGAAAGATTGTGGTATTTTGAAAAAGATATTACTAACACTTTTTTTTTAAATCATTGAATTTTGGAGTTGGAAGGGATGTCAACAGTCATTTTCCTCATCAACTCATCACAAAAAGAATGGCAGGAATAACTCCCTGATAAAGGGTCTTCAGGGTCTTTGTTGGAAGGCCCCTCAAGGAGGGAGATCCTGAATCTAGACCATTTTACTTTGGGGCACTGGAAGTGCTTCCTGATATCATCCAGTAGCCATTTTTGTTAGCTTCTTCTTCATGTTCTGGTTGTGTCCTCTAGAATCCCACAGAACAAATGTAAGGTCTTCATCACATAACATCTCTTAAGATCCTTGAAGAAAATTTCTGTGTCCTCCCTGGGTCTTCTCTTTTCCAGGGTAGACATGCCTAGTTCACTCAAGAAATCTTATGAAATGGATTCAAGGTCCTTCACTAAACTGGTTATTCTCCTTTAGACATCTTCCAATTATTCATTATCTTTATTCAATTGTGGCACCCAGAACAGAATATCATTCTCTAACTGTAAATCTAAAGAATTTACCTGGTCCAACTCAAGCAAAATACTGAGGGCCTCTCAGTCAGTCTACAGTCAATAGTCGATCATTGAGCATTTATAAAGTGCCTACCATGTGTGAAGTATTAAACTAAACACTGTCACTCCCTTATTCAGGGAGATCATGTTTTTCTTGGGGCAGCCTCCTGTCATGTGAACTTTTCAGGGAGCCGCCCAGTTGACCTATATTTGAAAAACAAAAGAAAACAAGTCACCAAGTCTCAAAGGGATCAAATTTGTCAGTGACCCAGAAAGTAATACATGAGCATTATAAACAGGTCCTAGGCATATTACCAATGATAATTTATACTTCAGTGTGCGTGAAGGGCCATAAATGACCAGAAAAAGAAGTGCAAATGATAAGAGATGAACAATGCTGGTTGCACAGTATCCATAAAAAAAATTAAAAGACCTAGGGAGACACCTCTAGATCTTTCCTGATCCCATTAACTGTGTTCATCCCTAGAAATGGTACATTTGCTTTGAATATACATTTTTTCTCCCCCCCCCCCAAGTTATTTATTTTTTTTCATATCCAGCCGGCATTTATTTCAAAATTCATTTTTATAAAATCTTCTCCCTCCCTTGCCCTTCCCCAATCAGATATAGGCTATTGTATATACATTTTTGTCGATTTATACCCATGTCTGTTGTTGTCCACTCCCCTTTCCCCCACCCAAACTATGGATTTCTTGGGAGTAAAAAGAGTTTCTTTTTTATCTCGGTATCCTCAGCACTTAGCAGAGTGTTTAGCACACAGTAGAGATTTAATAAATGCTTGCTGATTGATTGAATCCTCAGTGGAAAGTCATCCGCAAGATTTATACGCTATGAGAAGACATGTTTGGTTGTCATTTATCCTTAAGGTTGACATCTTTATCCATCAAAGTATTATGCAAATATAGAGGTAGAAAAGACTATAGTCCTAGGAGAGAAATGGACAGATAGGGCATTCCAGTCCAATTTCTTCATTTTTAAAGAGGAACCCGAGTTGTTGGTGGTCACACAGCAGGCTAGTGGGAGACTGGGGAACTGGTAGGGAACTCCCTACCTCTCCTGGCTTGTCGTAAGATCACTGGCTTAGAAATAAAGGGGCCCAGGGGAGGTCATTTTATCCAGTCCCTTCATTTTAGAGAATTAGGAAAAGACAAGAAAGTGTCCGAAAAGAGATTTTAACCCAGATCACCTTGACTCCAGGTCCAGTTCCCACCCCCCAGCGCCGCACTTTGCTTCCTTCTTGTTTTTAGCATTTTTCTTTACTACATCACACTGACACCCACATGCATGTTGTCTTGCATTGAGAATTTGGGAGAAATTTCAATATAAATAGAATTAGAAGAAACCTGGAAGGAATAGCTAGAACCTCTGAAACTTGGGGAGGTGAATTGGGGGACAACAAATGATATTCTTCATTACTACTTTCACTTGAAGATTAAAATTGGGAAGAGCAAAGTGTACGTTGGAATGAACAGCTGACTATAAAATTAGCATCCAAGAACATGCGTTCTGAATTTAGGGACTCCCATTGATCACCATTAAATGAAAACTTGGAGATGTGCATTGGTCAAGAGATTTGCTCGGAGAAAAAGGGATTTGGATGGAAAATGTAAGAAGAGGATGGAAAATTGTAAATGTAGATCCAGGCAATAAGACAACAAAGAGATAGCATGTAAATAGGATGAAGGATCTGGGATTTTGCCAGTGTGGGAAAACACCTGGGGTGGGACCCCCTTCTTCCAATGCAAATTTTAATGTGTCTATGATTTAGTAGATAAATCCTAGGGAGCCAAGTAAGGTTAAGTGACTTGCTCAGTCACACCATTGAAAGAATAATAGTGGAAGTGCTTTGTAAATCAGAGAAAGAAAGAAATCAGAAAGGCATAAATAATATTTACCATCTCAAAGATCTAGATACATCATAGTGTCAGACGATCAAGAAACATTCATTTAAGTCTTACCACACAACCAAGCTCTGTGCTAAGCTCTGGGAATTAAAAAAAAAAGGCAAAAGACAGTTCCTGTCCTTCAGAAAATCAGTCCAAAGAAAGAGAAAACAAGAAAATAACTATGTATAAGCCAGATAACAAAGTGAAGGGAAGATTTAAATTCAAAATCTTATAAGAAATCCCCAAATTTGATTAAATGGAGCTCATGAAAGGAATTTTCCAATGGAAAGGGAAGTCCTGTTTAATAGAGTGAATGTGATGCCTTCAATTCAATTGAATGGAAGGAATCATAGAATACCTGTACATGACAAAAGACATATAAATGTGGGAATCTGTGATCATAAGAGTAAAAGCATGATGGTCTCTAAATGAGGACAAAAGGTAGGAGAAACTAAAGTCAAATCTTTTTTTAAAGTTATGATGCAAAATTCCAGTCCAGCATTTTGATAGTGCTCACAAAACTGGTACAGACTGAAGAGAGAGTAAATGAAAGATTCCAAATTTCCAAGTTTCTGCTGGTAGAGTTTATCCACTAAATAAATAGCTAATACATTAATCATATTGCATCTGGCAAAATCTTGCTTTGCCACTTCAGTTAAACAAGGGAGATTATTACTGTGGAGCAACTTCAACCAGTAAGGAAGCTTTGGTTAACTGCAATGGGGACCTAGGAAAAAAGTCAACAGTAGTTCCTGCTAGACAGAAGAGGGAATTCTTTTTTTTTTAGGTTTTTGCAAGGCAAATGGGGTTCAGTGACTTGCCCAAAGCCACACAGTCAGGTAATTATTAAGTGTCTGAGGTGGGATTTGAACTCAGGTCCTCCTGACTCTAGGGCCGGTGCTCTATCCACTGTGCCACCTAGTCACCCCAGAAAAGGGAATTCTTGACATATTCTAACATACATATCCTAGACTTTAGAAAAGTAACTAGCACTTGGTTTGGACTGAGCACTTATTAAAGGGAAAGATGTTCAAGGAAAATGGGAGACGCCCCACTGGACTAACTACACTTGGAGAATTAGGCAACTTTGGAGAAGACTCTCGAATAATGGACCACCGTATCCTAGCTCTAGAACTAGAAGGAACCTTAGAAGGCATCTCATCCAACCCTTTCATGTTACAGACTAGGAAACTGGGGCCAAGAGAGGTTAAGTGACTTGCTTAGATTTCACAGACACAAAGTGTCTTAGGCAGGATTAGAACTCAAGTCCTGTGACTTCAAGCATTCTTTCCATTATGCCATCCATGGATGGGTTATCTGTCAGTTGCCTGTTTCCTTTTTTCCATGCCCTCTTGACTCTGTATTAGACTTTGGCTTGGGTCTTCTGACTATATTGTTCTGGTTTTATCCTCAGGTCCTTCCCTCAAATCCCTCCCACATTCCAGTCTCTCTGACTCTTGTGGAATTCTGGCTTGGCTCTCCTGAGTACAGTTTTCTTAGTTCTGCCTCAGGCATCTTCACTTGGCTTCCTCTCAGTAGTTCAACAAACTCGATGTGCTCAGCCCATTGACTTCCCTGACATATCCCACTTCTGTTTTGCCAGTGCCTCTATCCTAAGCATGTGCATGTTCCACTGCAGATTACTCCCCTCTCCAAGAGCTGATCCTTAAATACAAAATTCCTTGGGCGCAATGTGAATAATTATAATGTAGAGGAAAAGGGAGATTATTTATATATATATATATATATATATATATATATATATATGTATGTATGTATGTATATAAAGAGAGCAATGTGGCTACAAAGGGAGCTCCCTTCTAAACTCAGATTTGGACTGTACAAAGCATGTTTTTGTAACCAAGGATGACTCAGATGTGTAAGATTAAAGTGAAAGTCTATATGGATCTAAAACTTACCAAAAATGCTAAAGACTTCAATAATGTCTCTTAAAAAAATAAAAAAATCAACACCTATGGTGAGGTCAAGAGATGTCAAAGGAAGATAATAGATTCACTATGTGAGAGCAGATCAGGCATTGTTACTAGATGGCAGAGAAAGTAGAATTACTAGCCATGTAGGTCATGTCTCAGAATACTGAATGAATTAACCTATAAGTGTGATTCTTGAATTCTGGTCTTGAGTGAATGGAGAATGATAGAAACATCATAGAACTGGTTAATGGGTATATGTCATCCTGATTTTCAAAGTGACAAATATTATGATGGATTATCCAAATGACAAGCAGGTAAACAGTATTGCATTCATTATTTGTGGGGTGTTTAAAAAAGGAAGCATTGATTGTTGAATGCCAATAAATCACTAAGAACAAGGCATGCCAGATTAATCACATTTCCTTATTTTCTTTAAATGTGTCAAAAAATAAATACTGATTTAATTAACTAGCATCTTCTAAAATGACGTTTTAACATCAGAAAACAACTTTGGTTGGATGTCTGGTAGTATAGAGTCAAAAACTGAGTTTTGAAATGAAAATGGAAAAACAAACTCTTTAATAGTTTAATCTAAGGGGCGGCTAGGTGACGCAGTGGATAGAGCACCAGCCCTGGAGGATCTGAGTTCAGATCCAGCCACAGACACTTAATAATGACCTAGCTGTGTGGCCTTGGACAAGCTACTTAACCCCATTGCCTTGCAAAAAAAATAGTTTAATCTAGTGTTCACTTAAGTGAAATTTTTTTCAGCAAGGAAAGAGGAAAAAAAAGTACATTTCTTTTTAATAATAAAGTAATTTTTCAAGATGCATAAATTGAACATCTACGTGTTAGCCATTGTTTTAAGCCAAGGGCAAGGAGGACCATTTGGATATTTACAACATCATTCTGGCTATATTTAAACAGACATTTAATTAATTCACCACTAAAAAGCTTCTAGATTTATTGAATTTTGAATCCTGCCTATTTATGATTTTTGTTATTTTTTAAAATAATTGCTTTTTGTGGTTGAACTAAAGTTTGTGCATCTGTAAGCTCATTGAAAGTGTCTTGGGAACCATACCAGTAGCAGATAGGACAAGAGGCATGATGAGCACTTTATGCTGATCCAACATGGTTTTGATGCTTTTTTAATTTGAACTCGGGGGAGCTAGACTCCAAGACTAGCCTGTCTTGTCATCACTTTAGCCCTTCTGAGGTATGTAGCATAGGAGATAGGAAGATTTGCTTTGAATGCTGCCACCATCTTGATTCCCCCATTAGATCATAAGTTCCTTGAAGGCAGGGACTATCTTTTGCCTCTTTTTGTATCCCTCATCCCCTTAGCACTGTGATTTGGAATTGGAGTACCTGGGTTTAACTCTTAGGGCTGTTATGAGGTTTAAATGAGATAAGGTACAGACAGAGCCATATAAAGGTCAGCTACTATTATTAGGAAATATTTGAATTTTCAAAGAGGCAGGATGGCTCAGTAGCTAGAGAGGCTTCCTCGGAGTACAGACTCAGGCATCTGGTTTCAGCTTTCACCTGCCTGGACCACATACCACCTGGATTCTTTCTCCTTCAGATCACTTAACCTCTCAACATCCTGGGCTATTCTCCAAATCTAAAAGTTGTCTCTCAGTTACTGATCTGGATTGGTGAAGGAACTTTCTTCCCTGGGGGGAACTCCCTCCATTGGTGAAATCACTGGCCTGAACCAAAACTCCCACAGAACACCGGTATTGATGAATTGAACAGGGCCTAGGTGGCAGAATAAAATCTTGCCACTTGCATGAATTTTCTCTCGTACAAGTCACTTTTGGGGTAACATATTACAAGAGAAGTGGAGACTATAAAACAAGATTTTGACCTCTTCCTATGATTTTGACCCTTTACCTATCACTTCCAAGGGCTGTTGTAAGAAAAGGATGGTCCATATGAAAGTGTCCCAGAAAAGAGAGTGATTCATAGTTTTACTCAGAGTTACTTAAGTTTGGAAGGGATTTATCTATCAGTTATTTAGGCCAATCTTTTTATTTTATACAGGAGGAAGCTGAGGCCCAGAGAGATGAAGTAACTGGGCAAGGTCCCCCCCCCCCCCCAGGGGCAGAATTAAAATTTGGACTCTAGGACTCTGATTCCAAATCTAGAGGGAATCTCACTTGAACTCACCTCTCTAGAGATGGAACGGCCTCAGATGGGGGAGCACCTAGTCCAGCTTCATTTTACAGAAGAGGACATAGAGGCGACTGGGTGAACTGTCTTGCCCTGGGTCACACAGGGAGTAAGTAACTGAGTTGGAATGTAAGCCTGTGCCTTCCAACTCCCCATCAGAACTGAGGCAACATTCCAGCCAAGTCTTTATTCTTCTCATCGGTAAAATGAACCAGTCAGACTAGATTCGGGAGGGTTCTTAGAGGTCATCCAGATCATTTTACAAATGATGAAATTGAAACTTAGAGATGGAAAGTGAGTTCCCCAAGGACAGTGCCAGAGTTGGGATTTGAACCCAGCACCCTGAACTCTTTCTCCTCCATCCTATTACTTCTAGCCTAATGCTTACCTTGAGAGAAGACTCATAATATCATAGGTTTAGAAGGGATTGAGAGTCTTCAGGGACCCATAGAGATTAAGCAACTCATCCAAAGTTGCATTGACAATAATTGCAAGAAGCAAGATTTGAACACAAGCTCTCTGGCTGCAGAGTCAATGTTCTTTCCACTGCCCCACTCAGTTTCCTCAAAGCAATTGATTCAGGACTGGATTTAGGTCTTTCCATTCCCAGCCCTGTGTCCCCCCTGCTAGCCTGGTCTATTGTTTCTTTTACAATTTCCCCTCAGTAGTTCAGTTCCCTTCTTTTCTTGATAACTCTCCTCTCATTTGTTCCACTCTGGAAAATTTCAGCCAGGAACATCTGTTTTGAAGTGCTCTGCTCCTTGTTGGATGACAGTGTTTAAATTAAAAAAAAATTCTTGAGTCTACTTGCTTCCTCCTCCCAGATGTTTTGCACCAACCCCCTCCCTTTCTTGTTTCAATAATTGTGCAAACCCTGGAGGAATCATCAGCATATTTCTCCCTTTGCATCGAGCCTCTCAGCTCACCCCAAAAATTCTCTCTAGGATTCTGCCTGGTCTATGTCAGTCTGTAATTAGAGAGAACAGCACAGATGAATAGGATGGGCAGGGAAGAAGAGAAAATCCCAATTGCCTTTAGAAAGATGAGGGCATCCTTGATGTGTCACCCCAAAAAGGCTGCTGTTCAAGAAGGGACCCTATAGCTGCCTTGAACTTTCGGAGGTAACCATCTAAGTATCATCAGAAAGATGCTTTCCCATTCTTTTCCTACTTTAGGAGCAAAGTTGGGCTCTGTTGGGATGAGGAGAATCACCCCCAAGCTTCAGACCTTTTCCCACTGCTATTTTCAGAGCCAGTTCTGGGCCTCTGAAATTTTAGGGTACTTCCAAAATGGTGCAATCCATGAGGTCACTGCTCTCCTGGTCTGTGCTCTGGTCTTTACTCGCCCCAATCTTCTACAGCTGGAAGTGCTAGTTCTTAGAACCCTGGAACGGTGATGTACTCTCCTCCAACTGCAAGCAAGCAGTAGGGATTTTCTTGGCTTTAATCTAGAACTGAGTCTGGTTAATGCAATAGAGTCCTGGTTCCAGAGTCAGCTCGGGGTCCCCTGGAATCTTTCTGACTAGTTGTTTAACCCCCTTACCATCTCTGGACTGAGATCTCCTGAAGCTTCTGTGGCTGCCACCAAGACCCACTCTTGGTGTTGAAGACCAAGCATGAACACTTTGAGTCCCCGACCCTGATGATACAGACCTCTCCTGCCAATCTCCTCAATTGTCTTGAATTGAAAGAATGTCTCACCCTGACCTCTGTTGGCTCTGCCATTCCAGAATCTGATTTTTTAAGTTGTTGGGAGGGGAATGTTGGGAGAGTCCATTTGACTCTACTCTGCCCATCTTGGTTACCCGCTCTACTCCCAGGAAGACGTTATGGAAGCAGATATAATAAGAATGGGCAACTGTTTAGAAATCTGGATTGAGAAGAAAGACTGGAGGCTGATTCTGAGCTAGCAAACCTGTGTGACCAGAAGGTATTGAAGGCAGCTAGATAGTGTAATAGATAGACTGCTGAACCAGGATTCTGAAAGACCTGAATTCAAATCCAGCTTCAGTTACTTACTAGCTGTGTCTGGGTCACACAGAATCTGCCTCAGTTGCCTGCCTCAGATGCCCCAACTATAAATGCTGGATAATATTATAGCAACTATCTTTAAGATCATGGTAGGAAACAAAAGAGACAGCCTATAGAAGGTGCTTAATAAATATCTATTCTCACTGGAAGGCTGATCATACTCATGACAGAAACAGTGTAATTGGGATGAGAGTTTTGTCTTAGGAAAGGACAATATTTTAATTCTGTTTTGGATGTGTTGAGTTTGGAAATGCCCACTAGACTATGATGATATGGGATTGGAACTCAGGAGAAAGATTAGGGCTGAATAAAAGAGCTGGGAGTCCAATGTGTAGAGAGATGATAATTGAATCTGTGGGAGCTGATAAAAATCTCCAGGAGAATGAATAAAAAGAGGGAAAAAAGGATCCTGGACAAAAATTTTGTAATGAATCCATAGTTGGGGATAAGATAAGGAGAATAAATCAACAAAAGAGACTGAGAAGGATTGACCAGATAGAAAGGAGGAAGGTTCAGAGAAAGTTCACAAAAATCCAGGGGCAAGAAAGTACCCTGAGGAAAGGATAGTTCACAGTGTAAAATTCTATCAAAAGACCACATCTCAAAGGCAGAACAGAACTGAACTCAATCCCATCCCTAATGCTGGGCCATTGGTTTACTCAGAAGAAGGATGGCCAGTTTCAGTCCAGGACACCGAGAATGAGGCCACCACTGTCCAGTTTCATAAACAATAGGTACAGTTTTTGATTTGAATTCTACATCCTCTGCCTTTGAGGTGTATGCATATACAAAGTATTACAAGTGATTTCAAGAGAGAAAAGGTCATTGTGTCTTAAACAATTAAAGGAGGAGGGAAGTAGAGTTCTGGACCAAACAAGGGGTAGAGATTATTGCAAAAGATAAATGGATTTTTTTTGCATAATTTTTACTTTGATTTACAGTTTTGATTAAGTAAATTGAGAAGTTTTTCCACAAGCTAAATCAATAGAGGTAAGGTTAGAAAGGATAGAGCTATCTGGGGAAAGTCTTTGACAAGTATATTTTAATAAATAGAAGTATAGAGGAAATTATTTGATATTAATAAGGAATTAATACAAATACAGAAGAACAGGAGCCAGTTCCTGGTAGACAGATAATCAAAGGATAAGAACAGATAATTCTCAAGAAAAGAAAAGCAAGTTATCAATACCATATGAAAAAATTTTATCTAAATCACAAATGATAATAGAAATACAAATTATATTAGTTCTATCTTATACCCACCACATTGGCAAAGATGAAAAAAATGAAAAAGGATAAATGCTGGAGGGGCTTTGGGAGGACAGTCACATTAATGCAGTGTTGGTGAAGCAGTGAACGGGTCCAATCATTCTGGAAAACAATTGGGAACAATGCTGTAAAAGTTATTAAATGTGCATGTACGTTTTCATCCTTTGACCTATTAGTCTTATATTTCAAAGATGTCAAAGAACAAGGATTCATATGCATCAAACACTTTCTAACAACACACTATTATAGCAAATAACTCAAACAATGACTGAATACAATATAACTGCATAGTGAGAAATGCAGATAGGGACAGAATTAGAGAAACTTGTAAAGACTTATGTGAACTGATGCAGAATGAAGTTAGAAAAAAAACAGAAAAATAATATTCAGTAAAGGAAGTCAAGTCTACAAAACTTCAGAACTCTGATTCGTGTAATGACCACTTAAGACTCCAGAAGCCTGATGAATAAAATAGTCTAACTGTACAGAATAAGATATATATCTTCTGCCTTAGCCAGAGTGTACATTTGTTTTTATTGGCTACATTCATTTGTTACATGGGAAAGAGTTCATAGGGATTTATAACAAAGAAAGAATTTATGAATTGTTAAAAATTCATAGAAGACAATAAAAGGAAGTTCCCAAGGGTATAATCAAATACATCAGTGTTGACACTTTCATATTAAATTCAATATGCTTTAAAAAAACGAAGATGGATGTAGTCAAATGACAAGGTTTCATATATAATCTTCTCTGTATAGGTACAGAGAGAGAGAGAGAGAGAGAGAGAGAGAGAGAAGAGTACAAATTATAGTTTCATTTTTGTGGAATTATTTGGGAAGGTAAACAAAGCAATGGAAAAAGCCTGTCATCTTTTTTCTTTGTTTGTTTGTTTATTTATTTATTTTTGCCAGGCAAATGGGTTAAGTGGCTTGCCCAAGGCCACACAGCTAGGTAATTATTAAGTGTCTGAGACCAGATTTGAACCCAGGTACTCCTGACTCCAAGGCCAGTGCTTTATCCACTGTGCCACCTAGTCACCCCTCAGCATGTCATCTTCTTGTATAAGTTTTCCCATGCTAGGTGAGGAGGTAAGAGCTGAAAACCTCATGCTACATCTATAATTATGGCTGAGGCCTCAGAGATCTATGAGCATTTGGCAGCAAGATGGGAGATAGGGAAGAGACTTATTCCAAGGAAGCATTGAGGGGGGCAAGGACATCAATAGGAAGTATGAGAACACCTCTCCAGCTCAGAAGCAAGAATGGTTGAGAGAAATCAAACAGTAACACAAAGAGGACTGGACTTAAATCTAGGTCTAGTGTACTCTGATAAGTGTTGCAGCTGTGTGACTGAGCAAATTCCTTGACCTCTCTGAAGTCTAGCTTCCTTATCTATAAAATGGGAATGATAAGTCTCACAACACCTACCTTATAGAGCTGTTTTGAGGAAATTGAATTCAATGCTTGTATGATCCATGAATTTGGCAGTGTGGGAGTTTTTTCCCTGTCCAACACAAACATTACAGCCCCTGTACAATGCAGTAAAATTATTAAGAATTAGAGCAGCTGAAAAATCAATCTCTCAATGTCAACCTGGAGAATAAAATTCCCCCCAGTTTAACTAGACTGATTCTTGAAGGACTGACATATAGTTCATACCTAAATTCTTTCTAATTTGGTAGAAACTGCCAGAGATTGTGCTATGTCTTTGAGGATCTGAGGGTATGAGTGGAATGCCAGTTCAATATTACTCAAAAATGGAATGTGTCAGCCAAGAAAGCTTGTGCTAATTAATGCCCATGGGTGGCATCAGAGGAGGGTTTTAGTCGAGGTTGTGAAGAAAGTAGTTTGTGATATTAGAGTCAATTAATCAGTTAATTTTTGAGCATTTGTTTGATGTGGTTGGTGTTGTTCAGTCATGTCTGATTCTTCATGACCCCATGGATCATAATACACTAGGTCCTTCTCTCTTTAACTATTTCTTGAAATCTGTCCAAATTCATAGACATCATTTCCATAACACTGCCAATATATCTTATTCTCTGCTCTCCCCTTTTCATTTTACCCTCCATCTTTTCCCAACATCAGGGTCTTTTCCAATGAGTCCCATCTCCTCATGTGGCCAAAGTATTTAAGTTTCTGTATTCTCCTTCCAATGAGTAGCCAGAATTAATTTCTTTAAGTATTGACTGATTTGATCTCCTTGCTGTCTAAGGGACTCTCAAAAGTCTTCTCCAGAATGACAGCTTGAAAGTATCAATCATGAGGCATTAGTCTTCCATATAGTCCAATTCACACACTCATATATTGCTTATTGAAAA
The DNA here is from genome assembly GCF_037893015.1 of Macrotis lagotis. Classification (NCBI taxonomy): domain Eukaryota; kingdom Metazoa; phylum Chordata; class Mammalia; order Peramelemorphia; family Peramelidae; genus Macrotis; species Macrotis lagotis. The sequence goes on from NC_133661.1 coordinate 23,694,085, forward strand.
AAAACACACCTTTGACTATAAGGACCTTTTATCAGCAAAATGATATCTGTTTTTTTTTAGCATACTGTTCAGATTTTGCTATAGCTTTCCTTCCAAGAGGCAAATTATCTTTTAATTTTATGGTTACAATCCCACCTATAGTAATCTTTGAGCTCAAGAATATGAAATCTGTATAAGTGAGGTTTTTACCCTTTTTTTCATAATCTCTTCAGGGTATACACCCAGTAGTAGTATTGTTGGATCAAAGGGTATGCACATTTCTTTTGCCCTTTGGGTGTAATTCCAAATTGATCTCCAGAAAGGTTGGATGAGTTCTCAGCTCCACTAGCAATGTATTAGTGTCCCAGATTTCCTACATCCCTTCCAACATTGATCATTGTCCTTTCTGGTCATATTGTCCAGTCTGAGATGTGTGAGGTGTTATCTCAGAGATGCTTTAATTTGCATTTCTCTAATAATCTGGAGAAATTTTTCATATGCCTATGGATTGCTTTGATTTCCTCATCTGTAAATTACCTTTGCATATCCTTTGGCAATTTGTCAATTGGGAAATGGCTTGTTTTTTTGAAAATTTGACTCAGTTCTCTGTATATTTTAGAGATGAGTCCTTTGTTAGAAATACTAGTTGCAAAAATTGTTTCCGAATTAACTACATTTCTTTTGATCTTGGTTACAGTGGTTTTTGTCTGTGCAAAAGCTTTTTTTAATTTAATGAAATCAAAATTTTCTAGTTTGTTTTTAATGATGTTCTCCATCTCTTCCTTGGTCATAAACTGCTCCCCTTTCCATAGAGCTGACAGGTAAACTACTCCTTGATCTTCTAGTTTGCTTATAATATTGTTTTTATGTCTTAATCCTGTATCCATTTGAATCTCATCTTGGCATAGAGTGTGAGGTGTTGGTCTAATCTAATTTTCTAACTTCCAATTTTCTGAACAGTTTTTGTCAGAGAGAGTTTTTATCCCAGTAACTGGACTCTTTGGGTTTATCAAACAGCAGATTACTATAATTGTTTCATGCTATTGCACCTAGTCTACTCCACTGATCTACCACTCTTCTTTCTTATCCAATACCAGACAGTTTTGATGACTGATGTTTTATAATTTTAAAACGTAAGGCTAAGCCACCTTCTTTTGCACTTTTTTTCATCGAATCCCTGGAAATTCTTGACTTTTTATTTCTCCATATAAATTTACTTACAACTTTTTCTAACTCATTAAAGTAATTCTTTGTAATTTTGACTGGTAGGGCACTAAATAAGTAGTTTAGTTTTGGTAGATTTGTCTTTTTTATTATATTAGCTTGACCTATCCATGAACAGTTGATTTGCCCAGCTATTTAAATCTGATTTTATTTGTGTGAGAAGTGTTTTGTAATTGTTTTCAAAAAAGTTTGTGAGTCTGCCTTGGCAGTTAGACTCCCAGGTATTTTATTTTGTCTGAGGTTACTTTGAATGGAATTTCTCTTTCTCTTTCTGCTGTATCTTGCTAGTCATATATAGAAATGTTGAGGATTTATGAGGGATTATTTTATATCCTGTTACTTTGCTAAAGTTGCTAATTATTTCAAGTAATTATTCAGATGATTTTTTTTGGATTCTCTAGGTATACCATCATGTCATCTGCAAAGAGTGGGAGTTTCGTCTCTTCCTTCCCTATTCTAATTCCTTCAATTTCTTTTTCTTCTCTTATTGCTGAGGCTGACATTTCTAATACAATATTGAATAGTAAGGGCAATAATGGGCATCCTTGTTTCACCCCGATCTTATTTGGGATGCCTCAAACCCTTTTTTTGGTGCAAAGAATTGGAAATTAAGTGAATGTCCTTCAATTGGGGAATGGTTTAACAAACTGTGGTATATGTTTGTCATGGAACACACTATTGTTCTATTAGAAACCAGGAGGGATGGGAATTCAGGGAAGCCTGGAAGGATTTGCATGAACTGATGCTGAATGAGATGAGCAGAACCAGAAAACATTGTACACCCTAACAGAAACATGGGGGTGATGATCAACCTTGATGGACTCATTCATTCCATCAGTGCAACAACCAGGGACAATTTTGGGCTGTCTGCAATGGAGAATATCCTCTGTATCCAGAGAAAGAAAGAATTTGGACTTTGAATAAAGACCAAAGACTATTACCTTCAAATTAAGAAAAAAAGCCCATTATCTTATTATATAATTTTGCTATCTCATACTTTATTTTTCTTCCTTAAGGATATGATTTCTCTGTCATCACATTCAATTGAAATCAATGTATACCAATGAAACAATGTAAAGACTAATAGAATGTCTTCTGTGGGGATGGGGGGTGGGAAGCAAGAATGGGGGAAAATTGTAAAACTCAAAATAAATAAAATCTTTCTAAAAAAAATGAAATTTGACACTACTTCCCTTTTTCCTTCCTCTATTTGCCAGGAAGTGATGGAATCTTAGGTTTTTGGATATTAAGCTTCAAGCCAGCTTCCAGACTTTCCTCTTTTTGTCCTTATCAAGAGGTTTCTTCATTCTTCTTCACTTTCTGCCAACAGACTGCTATCTGAATATTGTTTCATCCTGCCTGGCATTTTCCATATAAATTCAGTAAATAAGGTGACAATATATATTCAGGTTGTACTCTTTTTCCAATCTTAAACCAACCAGTTATTTCATTTTGGTTCTGTTGCTTTTTGACTCACTTACAGGTTCTGCAGGAGACAAGTGGTTTGCCATTTCCTTCTCCACTGAATCACTTTTATCAGAACACTCCACTCTGACCTTTCCATTTTAGGGTAACTTAGCTTAGCTCAAGCTCTCTGCCCTGACAGATAACATGATCCAGGAGCAGGAGCATGAATTAAGAGCTTTTTTTTTTTTTATTGGTTAGGCTTTGTGAAAAAGTTCTGTCCTATAGAAATCACATTCATCGCACAGGTGGATCTCATTCATGTGGAATAATGACTCCATCAATGAAGAATGTAACCCATCCACACCCTAGGATTTTCACCTTTGTAAATAACATTTCTATAAAATGTTTTGCATCCTTTGCCTCATTTGATAGGAAGGCACCCAATAACTGTTTGTAGATTGATCATTCTTCATGATAACCCTATTCTGGACATTTCATAACTGGTCTTTGTAAAATGTGATGCTCAGAACTGAATTTTGTCTAGATGCAATTTCATTAGGGCAAAATTCAGCAGACGACTCTCACTTTCTCAGTTTTGGGAGCTCTGCCTTCCTTCATGCAACCTTAGATTTGATTAGTTTTCCGGGTTGCAGTTATATTGAGCTTGTGGTTCATTCAAGCCTCCAGGTCTTTTCCATTTCTGCTACTGTCTCCTAATCCAGATGTATTCAAATCCAGTACTTTTTTAGTATACAGAAATGAGAGCCTCTTCTACTATTTGTCACTGTCATAGCTAACATTTCCTTAATAAATATGAAATTTTTATATTTAGTTTTAGGTGCTTTAAGGTTTGCACATGTAATGTGTCATTTGGACCTCACAAGAGCCCTTTGAGGTTGGTATTATTGTTAGATCTTTTTTTTTTTTTAGGTTTTTGCAAGGCAAATGGGGTTAAGTGGCTTGCCCAAGGCCACACAGCTAGGTCATTATTAAGTGTCTGAGACGGGATTTGAACCCAGGTACTCCTGACTCCAAGGCCAGTGCTTTATCCACTACACCACCTAGCCACCCCTGTTAGATCTATTTTACAGGAGAGTAAAGTGAGACAGAAAAAAGTTGTTCCTTGCTCAGTGATAAAGAGCTAGTGTTTGAGGCAGAAATTGAACTCAGGCCTTTCTGTTTCCAAATTCAGTGCTAAACTCCAACCCCAAGTGACATCTCTAAGAACATTTTGTGGTGGCAAAATTATTTTCTTAATCATTGTAGCCTAATAACATGACTTTTATCATGAAAGAGGTGGGATTCATGAGCTGTTCTGTTGTTTTTAATTTTAAAAAGTCGGAACTGGTGGACCAGAGCTTTGCCCGAAGGTCTCTCTCTACCCTCTCCCCCTTCTCATGAACCTTCTGTATATCTTATGTGTACATCGTTATTCTTCCATTATACTGCTAGCACCCTAAAGACAGGAACTGTTTTATTCTTTACTCTTTCGTTAGTATCCCCAGCAATGAACTCAGTAAAAGACACACAGTAGGTGCTTAAAAATTCATGATGGTGGTGGTGGTGGTGATGAAGGAGGGGGACAGCTCTTAAGGCATTCTCTCTCTCTCTCTCTCTCTCTCTCTCTCTCTCTCTCTCTCTCTCTCTGTCTCTGCCTGTCTCTCTCTCTCTGTCTTTCTGTTTCTATCTCTCTGTCTGTCTCTGTTTCTGTCTCTCTCTGTCTCTCTGACTCTGTCTCTCTCTCATCTTTGTAACTCCAGAATCTGCTGAAATAACAGGCTCATAATTAGCACTTCTAATAAATGATTGGAGATTGGTTGTTTCTTCCATCTCCCTTGCTTTGCTTCTAAATTCTAATCTCGTTTCCAGAGAAACACTCTCGACCTACATCAGAAAACCTCTGGAAAATTATCTTCATCAGAGACTAGGAGAAAAATGACCACAAGGGCAGGTATAAAAGGCACGGACACCCCTTTGATCTCATCATCAGGAGTCATGGAACTCTCCTAAGAGAAAGGGAGTCCTGTTTTGAGAACAATTCGTCCTAAGGATGATCAGGACAGAAATAGATTTTCCATAAAGGAAGATGGGGAGAGGGATGAATCAGTCCTCAACATGTTGAGATGTGGCCCTGATATCCAAGTAAGATCTTGGTTAATCATTTCCCAGAAGATATAAAACCTATGTATCTTCCTCTAGCTATGGGCAATGCATGTTTGAACTTCATACATTCTGGGAACTGTTTCTTGTTATTTCGAGACATAGCCAGGCACCATATGCAATAGATGAGTTCTGATGATTGTGTTCATTGATTTGTGCTCCCAAGGTATAGCAGATACATCTTCATGACTTGGCTCAGTGTCTATAATCCTTCTGTCCTGATCGGTGTGGGCCATACTCACCAGCTAGGACCAGGTCTGGTTTCACTTCACTCCCAGGCCATCTCCTCATCAATCCCCTCATCTCTGTCACTACTTTTAGAAGGGAAAGATAAATCTGCAACCCTGTGAGCATTATGACCCTGACCTCTTAGCTGCTCTTTGAACAAAGCTCTATCTTCTGACTTCAAGCATTTTTACTGGCTGTCCCCTGAGGAAAAATTAATATGATACAATTATATTAATAACTAATTATTAATTTGAGATCCACCCTTTTCTCATATTTCTGTTATGATCCAACTCCTGAAAAGGTCAATCAGTCTCTGAAGCATGTGATTGAGATTACTTCTAGTCTCTAAGGCACATGTTTGTTATCTAGGTTGGGCTGGACCCCACCCAATGGGAAGCCTCATTTTTGTTTAGAGAGTAAATAGAATTCAGTCTGGATGAGCCTTTGCCTGGGAGAGGAGTCCTCTGTCCTTACTCTATTTGAGTTTAAGGGCAACCCAACTCATGAAAGAGAAAACTAGTCAGGAGGTCCAGAGGGAATTGGCACCCACTGCCCAGATACTTTGAGGCACATGATCAAGCCACATTCTCATCAGGAGCGAAAGATTTTTAACTTTCTTCCTTTTAAATGTTCACCAATCAGGGTGGAATTTCCAAAGGTTCACAGGTGATTTAAGACTTTTCAGAGTGTTCTTTGGGGTCTTTGGTAATAGAATTTAGCTTCAGGGTGAGAAGAATGTCCACATAACTGAGTTTCTTGAGTCTGTGAATTGTTCACTCACCTTCACACTGAGCATCAATTTATTGATTATTAGCTAGTCTAATTGATTATTGATTATCTGGAACCTGTTTCTAAGGGGTTTTATTCATCATATTCTAATGCTTGAAATTCTCTCTGCTCCTCATCTCTGCCTACTAGGTTTTGTGGTTTCATTTAAGTCCAGTTGAAACCCCAACTCTCATAACAAGTCTTTCCCCTTTTTACTGTTCCCTCTGTGTTTATCTCCAATTTATCTTGTGTGTGTGGGGGTGTATACATATCTTGAATATATATAGTCAATTCTCAACTTTCAAGGGGGTTATGTTCCTAGAAAAAAGGTGAAAATGGGGGCAGCTAGGTGGTGCAGTGGACAGAGCACTGGCCCTGGAGTCAGGAGTACCTGAGTTCAAATCTGACCTCAGACACTTAGTAATTGCCTAGCTGTGTGACCTTGGGCAAGTTGCTTAACCCTGTTGTCTTAAATAAGTAAAAAAAAAATTTTTTTTAAATGTAGAAACTTATACATTGAACTTATGAGATAATAGGATGTTCTCATGACCATCAAAAGCTATAATCTTTCACTAGATTAATGAAAATTATACTTTTTTACATACAATTCTTTATAATAAAACATTAATTCTAATAAGATGCACTTGTCTTAACACAGTAACCATAAAATAACCCATAAAATGTGGGACACAAAATAAAACTAGTAACATGTGAAACATTTTTTCTTACTAGTAATTCCCTATAATTTTGTCATCTTTTTTTGCTGTTACCTCAATTAAAAGACAAACAAAAAATTGATTTCAGGCAATATTCACTTTTCAGAACACCTGATATCCACAGTATCATAAATGCTGCACAAATGAAATTCTCAAAACCATTTTTTAACCTTCCACTGTGTCAGATGGAATGTGTTATATTCTAATGTTATAAATATTTCTATATTGGTTGCCTTCTAAAAATTGAGGGAGGGGGTTTCTGGGACTTCAGTTGTTGCTGTGGGAACACACAGAGGCAGGTGAGGTGTCAGCATCATCAGGACTTGCTCTGTGCTTTGGCAGCATAACTGAAACACAAACTTGAGTTTTAAAGACATGCAATAAAAATATACAACGAATGACCAGAGATCTTTTTCCAATGGTCAGTGAACAAGATCCGTGAAGCACTGGTATTGATGCCAACTATTCCACAAACTTGCTCACATGCAGCAACTTCCATTTTTCTTTCTACCACAAAGCTATGAATGTTGTGGTTGCCAACACGAAAGTGAAAACAAGGTATCTAATAAAATCACATAAATGGTGAAGATTGCTCGTAGTTATTTACATGAGATCTCCCCCATTAGATTGAATATAACTGAAGGACGTGGGCTGTTTTTACCATTTCTTTGCGTAATGTCTACTGTACAGTAATTAGTCGACTAGTTGACTGATTATGACTCTACTCACTAGCCCTCCTTTGGTCATCACTTTATGGTATTTTCTTGATTGAGGTGTAAGTTCCTTGAGGACAGAGGCTGTCTTTGCTTTCGTATTTGTATTCCCAACGCAATTACTCAGCCCAGGTGTGTTAAGTATCTACTAAGTGGGCTCTGCTGATAAAAGTACAAACCATGAGATGATGGCCATTTGCAAAGCTCTTGCATCTGAAAGGGAGAAGAGACAAATGTGCAACATGTCCTGGTCCATTTGTCAGTCAATTAGCTTTTCTGGATTTAATAGGTGGTTACCATCTGCTGGGCCCTACTGGTACTGTATCACTCTTTAGTATCAGAGGACCAGAGAATTTGGACCCCAAAGGGATATTTAAGATCATCTGGGGGAAAGAGTACAAGAGAATAATCATTTATTAAGCACCTGTTGTGTGCCAACAATCCTAAGAACCTTACAAATGCTGTCTCAATTGATCCTCTCAACTACCCTGGGAGGAGGTGCTATGATTATCCCTATTTTATAGTAGAGGAAATTAAGGCAAACAGAAGTAAAATAACTTGACCAGGATCACACTTGAACTGAAATCTCTTGATATACTGACCCATCTGGCTGCCAATAGCAGGGCTGGGATCTAGTGAGACATCAGCAGTCTGGTAGATCAGTGGAAAGAGCACTCCATCCTGAGTAAGGAGACATAGGTTCAAATGCTACTTTGATATAATCTATGGAGATGAGATTTCATTTCCTTAGGCCTCTGTTTCTTCATTTATAAAATGAGGAGAATTGGATTCTGATCTCTAAGATGTCCAAATTTCTGATCCTATGACCCTCTGAGGCACTAGCACTAGCAGAATCCAGCAAGGTGTAGAGAGGTACAGGGGAGGCCTCCAAGAACCAACCCCACCTGTGAGACCTGGAAGACCAGAGGGCTTGCATCTCCAGAGGAAGTCTTCTGAAAGCCCACCTGCCCACCTGACGTGTGTGGACTAGACATCAATAATGAATGAACTTCAGTAATCTCATCCAAGTGTTGGAACCATGCCCACTTTGGGCTGAACTTTCCTTTCCTGTTCTACACACAACTGTACTTGTGAACCAAAGATATGAATGGACCATTCAGCAGGAACCACATTTAGGGAATCCTGGTTCAGGTATAATTTCCTGGAATGTTTATTTAAGGGCCTTCCATGTACTTGACTTTGAAGAGACACAAAAATGAAGCCATTCCTGTTCTCAAAGATCTTATACTCTATTGGGGGAAGGGATATACATATATATATATATATATATATATATATATATATATATATGTATATATACACACACACACACACACACACACACACACATATACATTGTGTTAGTAGTTGTTTTTAAAATAAAATGTCATTGATAGCTCTTGTTGATATATGACCTAAATCTTTTAGGCCTCTTCTTTCTCTTCCCCAGAAGCTAATCCACATAACAAAGAGTCATTTTTAAGAAAAAAAGAAAAGGAAAAAAATGGAAACATTATGCAGTACATATATAAATATACCTATGTATATATATTTATATATAATATGTAAAGATACAAAATAAAGCCAAAATCATTTCAAAGACAAAGCAAGAGAAGAGCAGTCAGTGGCAGATGAGAGACTGTGGCCCAGAACAGTAAAGAATCCACTGTGCTCACAAGCAAGAGACTGGACTTTGAACCTAGTGACTCCAGACCACTAATCAGTCTAAATCACTCTAATAGCAAAACCCACCCAGGAGCCCTTCCAGAGAAGGAATTCCGAGGGAGAGAAAACAGCTGAGAGTTTGAGTAGTAAAGTAAACCACACACACCACACACACCACACACACCACACACACACACACACACACACACACACACACACACACACACACACACAAAACCATGAAAGTGAAATATCACCACTGAGAAATTCAGAAGATGTAGCCTTGAAGACAAGCACATTATGTTTTCATTTATTATGCAAAACAAAGAGGGGATTTTCCAAATCAGCCCTTTCACACAAAACAGATAGGTGGTATAAGTTTAGGGTGGGGAAGTGTGTTTTTAAATAAACTGTCCCAATTTAGCCTGGGTGACTAATAGGCTCCTTTAAAAAAAGTATCTTTTTGTCAAGTTTCACAGATGCAAATTGAGCAGCCGAATATGAATCAGGCCAGGTCACATGGTTTTGATGCCTACATCCTTTCCTCCATCTCTTATGCATGGTCCATTTACATGGAGGTAAATGAGAGAACCCAGAATAGATAGAAGGGCATGATGAGCCAAAGGGAAGACATCCGACAGGGAGGTGTCATTGGTTGCTTTTGCTAAGGACTTCTCTGGATACTTACCAAACAAACCTGCCAAGGCTTCACCCGCCAGTCCATCAAAAAAATGTCTTTATTCCCATGGATTACTCTTCCCACAGCACCATTTTTATGAAGTCTTTGCTCAAATACATTTAATGGCTCCCACATCATCTACAGGAGAAATAAAAATCCTAAGCTTGGAACTCAATCCCTCCCACCCACTCGCCCAACAATTTCCTTTCTGGTCTTTTATATTTCCTCTTTCTTAGTCCTCAACTCAAACCATACTAATATTCTAAATATAGTCATTAATACATGAGACTTTCTAACCTCTGGGCTTTTGCTCCAGCTTGGTATGCCTTCCCTATGCCCATCTATACTACCTAATAATAGGTAAGGTTTATAGAGCACTATGAAGGTTTTTGAACCCTTTTCATATATGATTTCATTTGAATCCATCTGAATTTTCCTTTACTTTAAGGCTCCGTTCCTCTGAGAAGCTTTCACTGACCACTCCAGTTCATAAAGCATTATCACCCTTTCAGACACCTCCATTTCCCACTTGATCCCCTCACATATATTGCTTTATGTTAGTAGTTATTTTTAAATAAAATTTCATTGATCTCTTGTTTTTACAAGACCCAAATTTCTTCTTTTAGACCTCTTCTTTTCCTTCCCCAAAGCTACACCGATTAAGAAAGAATCTTTTTAAGAAGAAAAAAGAAGAGAAAAAAATTTGAAAAATTATGAAATTCATCAAAAAAATCAGACAATATCTTCAACGTTTTACATTCATTTCCCACTCCCTCCATTTAAAAAATATTTTCAATTTAGGAAACAAAACAAGCATTTCCATGACATGATACAATAAAAAAGAATTATCGTACAAGAAACAGCAAATCTAGTTGCTATTCCCTCCAAATATAAAATAAAATTATTATGTAAATTTATTTTTTCTTCCTTCCTTCTTTCCCCTGCCATTGAGATAGCCACCATTAAACACAAATAAGTATATATGTAAAATTATTCCATACATACTTCTATTTATTAGTTCTTTTTTTGGATGCAGATAATATCTCTCTTCATATGTCTATTATTTTTAATTTGTATTTAATAATAGTCAAAATGATGGTCACTCAAAGTCTTTCTTAACATAATAGTACTGTTACTATATACAGTGTCCTACTGTTTCTGCCTACTTTGCTCTTCATCATTTCAGGCATTTTTCCATGCCTAAAATCATTGTGCTTATCCTTTCTTATGGCACAATGATATTACATCACAACCATACACCAAAACTTATTCAGTTATTCCCCTAGTTTAGGGGATCCCGGTTTTGCCACCCCAAAGAGAGCTGCAATAAACATCCTTTTCATATTCAAAGTTATAATTACTATTTGTGAGTTTCCCTTCATCTTACTTTTACTCTCTATTTTCTCTCAGACTCTCTTTTAACACTCTCCCTGTCACCTCATTTTCTTCTCCCACCCTCCCACCTCCTACTACAGCCCCCTACAAAAGTCCTGCCCTGCCTTCTTCTTCCCCCACTCTCCCATATCCCAATCCAGAAGGGAAGGAAGATATCTTTTCATATTTCTTCTTCCTCCCCACCCCCATTTACATTATTGAAGTCATTTTGTATATTATTTTTTTGGCTCTGTTTATTTTACTTTGCATCAGTTCATGAAACTCTTTTCATGTTTTTCTCTATTAGTCATATTTGTTATTTTTTATGGAATAATAATATTCCATTATATTTGTATTCCACCATTTGTTTATCCATTTCTTTAAAGGATGGTGACCTACTTTGTTTCCAGTTCTTTGGTACCACAAAAATGCAAGTGTGTATGTGTTTACATATACATATATATGTGTGTATAAACAAACATAAACATAAATACATATTTTTAAATAATGCCTTAACTTAAATGCCTAACAGTGGAATCTCTAGGTCAAAGGTACAGACATTTTAGCAACCTTTTTTGTATGATTCCAAGTTGCTTTCCAAATGGTTGTAACTGATTTTCATAATTCCACCAGTAATTCATTAGTGGGCCTATCTTCTCATGACTCTTTCAACATTGATTCATTATTTCCATTTCTTGTCATCTTTGCCAGTGTCTTGTTTTCTTTTATCCTTGCTGTCTACCATAATGGTAGTCTCATAGTTGTAAATATGTGGAAGCAGCTAGGAGGCTGAGGAGAGAACAGTGAACCTAGAGTCAGCAAAACCTGAATTCAAATCTAACCCCTGTGTGCCTTTATCCACTGGACAAGGAAATGGGAAATCACTTTGGTATCTTTTCCCCCAAAAAAGTCATGGACAATATAGTTTTGCTTTCATCCAGTCACAAAGAATTGGATGTGACTGAACAATAGACATATATACACATATGTATGAATCTATTTGCACATATACATATCTACACAATGCACATTTACACATCTATCTAGATATATACTCACGTATTTAACTACAAATATGTGTTAGATTTCTATATACCTTGAATACTAAACCCTAATCTGAGAAATAGTGTATAAAGATTTTTTCTTCTTTCAACTGCTTTTCTTCTTACTAGAGGAATATATCTCATTTTGTGCTGAAGTTTTTCAATTTCATGCAATTAAAATGAACTCTTTTATCATTTGTAATTGCCTTTATCTTTTCTTTGGTTAGGATTATGTCTCCCTCCATATGGCTATAAATTCTCTTTAATTTTCTTATGATATGATCTTTAATTTTCAGATCTTATATTCATTTAGAGTATATTGTAGAATGTGGAGCAAGGTGTCACTCTAATTTCTGCCAGATTGCTTTGCAGCTTTCCTATAGTTCTCAAACAATATATTATGAATTTAACAGATGCTAAAACAAACATTCCAATGTAAAAAGAACAAAAAAGATTGTATAAGTAGCTGTGAATTTTTGTTGCATATTATAACTTTAAATATATATTCAGTTTAACATATATAACAAAATTACCTTGTCTGTATCCCCTTTAGAACTTTCCTTTGATTTTGAAGACAGATTAATTGTTCCTATTTTCCTCCAGGAACTAGAACAATGATTGCAGTAGGGGCTTAATATTGACTGATTGATTGGAGATCCCGTCAACACAAATCCTGATATAACATTCTAGCCTTTTCCAGGAACCATTACTTTGTCAATTCCATTGTGAACGTCAACATCTCATTGATTAATGGTGTCCCTATTATATATATATATATATATATATATATATATATATATATATATATATGTATATATATATTTATATAATATATATATTATATATGTATATATACATATATATATAAAAATATAAAAACATATAAAATATTTAAAAATTTATAATTAATTCATTTCCTCCTTAAGGAAAAGAGGAGATGCTGAAGACAGCACCTATTGACTCAAACAGATTGTTATATTTTTAACAAAAGCATTTATACCTCAGAAATTGGCAAATGTCATAAATCTGGACTTGATTTATTGTTTGTTAATTGTCTAGAAATGGCCAGCACTCAGCCTGCAATCCACAACACTCCTCAGTGAGGACCAGGCTAGCTCAAAACGTAATTGTATAAGAATACAGCATAACAGATATTAATTTGTGCTTTTTTAAAGTCTATATATAACCTGAAAGGATTTATCTATATGATTTAGTGACCTTCCCATTTCTATCAGAGTTTAATACCTCTTATTTAGACTTAAGAAAGTGATGACTGGGGATGGCTAGGTGGCGCAGTGGATAGAGCACTGGCCCTAGAGTCAGGAGGACCTGAGTTCAAATTTGGCCTCAGAGACTTAATAATTCTCTAGCTGTGTGGCCTTGGGCAAGCCACTTAACCCCATTGCCTTGCAAAAACAAAAAACATAATTGGCAAAGAGCTCAAGTCCATTCAATACCATTGGTCAACAAACACCTTTAATCCATCACTGCATTCTCTACATACATTATTAAAAAGTCACAGAGGAGTATATGAGACAAATTATTTACTCTGAGTACAGCACTCACAGTATGTTTGCTTATTTTTGATAGACTCACACTGCATATATTTTTCAAGCTAAATTCAGATCAGAAGTCCTGCTGTGGGGTGCAGATGGATGTGGGGAGCCCACAGAATCACACCGTGCTCTTCTGGTAGTCTGCTACTCACAGGTTGGGAACCACAGAAATGGTGGCATTGGCAGGAGATGGTACTAAAATGCTGGGAGAGTCTGCTCACTGTCTTCAGATCATAGCAGGCCCAGAATATCTCTGAGCCCTCCACCAAACTGTGCCCCTCCCCAACCCCATTAGCCTTTCCCTATACCTTATGCCTCCTCTCTGTTTACACAATCCATACCCATCTTTCAAGCCCTAAATGATGCCCTGCCTCTTGTTCATCTTGGTGTGCAAGTGGCCCCAAAGCACAGCAGTGCCTCCCTGCTTGAAGCCCCCTGAGACAGACAGAAAGAGACAGACAGAAACTGAAACTTTGAAACTTTAAGTAGACCCATGATGTCAACAGTGTAGGTTCTACTTCCATCAAGATGTTAAAATCCCTTTATTTCTTAAGAGATAGTCTGTGATTTGCTGTGGGACAGAGAGGAAAGACAGAGAGAAAGACAGACAGAAACAGATACACAAACAGAGAGACAGAGTCAGGAGAAACAGGGAGACACAGACACAGAGATATAGAGACTCAGAAATATACATACACACACACACACACACACACACACACACACACACACACACACACACATATATATATATATATATATATATAGAGAGAGAGAGAGAGAGAGTTTATCAGAGAGAAGGGAGAGAGAGAGAGAGAGAGAGAGAGAGAGAGAGAGAGAGAGAGAGAGAGAGAGAGAAAGATCCAGATAGACAGAGACAGAGAGAGACAGAGACAGAAACTAATAGAAAGAGAGACCAAGCAGTTCTTATGTTTCCTTCTATCTCTAAAAACTATAGTTCATGATTTTCTATTTTGGAATTAGCTTGATGGAGTGCAATGAAGACATTTAAATCCTCTGTATCTCAGTTTCCTTTTTTGTTAAAAAGGAACCATACCAGTACTTACCTCTCAGGGTTGAGTGGATAAAATGAGATAGTATTTGTAAAGTGCTTCAAAAACTTTAAATTGCTACATAAACACTCTTATTATTAATGCATTTACTTCCTCCCCTCCTCCTCCCCCTGCTTCCTCAGTTTCTTTGTATGTGTTTTTTTTTCTCAATTAGATTGTTAAGTTCCTTGAGGGTAGGGACTGGATTTTTGCCTTTTTTTTATTTCTTGTATTTCACCACTACCACTACCCGCCCCCATCCCCACGCTTACCACAGTGTCTGGTAATTAATAGGTGCTTGTTATGTTCATTGAGTGACTTTCCAACCAAAAGGAAGAAACGAATTTTAAGAAAAGTAAAATTAGCTGAATTCACCCACCGTGGGTGCTCGCCGGTCCATGGCATGATGTTTTGAATCATCAGTTTCATTTCCTGGTTTTATCAGGTATTAGAACTACCCTCAACTCATTCAGCAAGAGACATGTGGCTCACTGGAAACAATGAGTTTAGAGTCAGTGACAGCTAAGTTCCCAGCTGTGCCAAGATAGACTCTACCTCAACGACTCTGGGCAGGTCACTCCATCTGTCCAGGTTTGAGCTTTCTCACCTGGAAAGTGAAGGACTTGGGCTCAGAGATCTCTGAAATCCCTTCCTGCTCTTTGGTCTTATTATCTCCTGAAGGAAAAGAAAGTCTTGCATCTGTCTATCATTCTGCTACAGCCAGTAGTTTATCATCGAAGCATGATCATGATGGGACGCATCACCATGAGTCAAGCGACCAGGGAAAGTTTCAAAAGAGAAGAGGATTTCATTCATTTTGGTTTGTTGGTTACCAATGAATTCCATGGTAGGGAAGGAAAGTTGGCGACAAAAGCCTTAAAGATGAAGGGATACTGGTAGGTGCCTCAATGGATAGAATGCCAAGTCTAGAGTCAAAAAGACCTGAGTTCACATCCAGTCTCAGGCACTTACTAGTGTAATCCTGGACAAGTCACTTGACCTTTCTTTGTCTCAATTTCCTCATCTGTAAAATGAGGATGATAATAGCACCCCCCAAGGTTATTGTGAGAAGCAAATAAGATAGTAATGATAAAGTGTAATTATAAAGAGATAGTGTTTGGCCCACAGTAAGTATATATACTTCTATTTGTGTGTGTGTGTGTGTGTGTGTGTGTGTGTGTGTGTGTGTGTATAAACATATTATTTTTGATGGTTGTTGCTGTTGTTACTCACTCATTTCAGTCTCCATGATTCCGTCAGGTTTTTCTTGGCAAAGACACTAGAATGGTTGGCCATTTCCTTCTCCAGCTCATTTTACAGATGAGGTAATTGAGGTAAGCAGGCTTAAGTGATTTGCCCAGGATCACACACCTAATAATTATCTGAGACTGGATGTGAACTCAGTTCTTCCTAATTCCCAAGTGTGGCTATCCGATAAATAGTTATATAAAACACACATAGGCTTGCTATTATTATTACTATTACCTATTGCTTTAGTGCTTCCTGGTTCAGGTAGATAGTTTGCACCTTGGATGACCTTGACCCCCGATTCCTAATTCATCCCTTTAGACCTTTCTACACTTTCCCCAGACCCAATAATCTACCTGATACATACAACTTGTTTATTGTTTGTATCTCAACACCATTATTGGTTATCTCAAAGGGAAGCTCCCTCAGGGAAGGCACCAAGTTGGATTTTTCTTCAGTTCCATGAAACTTAATGCCACCCCTTGTACACAGTAGATGTTAACGCAATGTTTGTCAGATGGTTTATCACTTGCTCTCCCTATATAGCTCATAGACTCCAAGACTGTTCATGACCCTGTTGGTTATTGCCAAGTCCTTGTTAAACAGAGAGATATTGAGAGACTGGTCTACACTTCAGTTTAGTTTCTACAAGGCCCATTTGGACAGAAACACTTTTGGTAACCCAGAAGCCTCATTTGTTAAAATTACAGAACTGATTACTCCTTCTTTGATCTTAATTTTTCCTTTTTGTCCCAGTGAATGATCATTCATTAGGCTGCCTGAAAGAGTTACCGCATTGCATATGGCAAGCTGCCAAGCTCATTTTTAATCATTGTCAACTTTTTTGGGGCCAATGACTTGAAAATGTTTCTCTCTCAGGTCCCATGGCCTTCCAATTCTTTTTTTTTTTGTCCAAGTAAACCCTATTAACCCCATTTCAGTCAAGTTGGATCTGCTCATTTCATGTTCATTGTGAGTGTTCTAGGAGAGGTAATTGGCAGTATTTTTAGATCTATGTATCATTGGCAGAATAATGGATATTTTTGATGATTCTCCCCATAGTCATTGATTTTGCTAATCACAAATTATTACTGCTGCCTGGACAATGGGGACTGACCTGAGTTAGACAAAAGTGCCATTGATTAGGTCTCCTTCTATCTGATGCCAAAGGAAAGAGAAATATGATCGAGGATATGGAGTCTGTCGGCAAAAGTCCATTTCATCACCATTAACTTTTGGAGAACTCCTTAGACTTTGGGGTTCTTTTCATAAGTGTGATTTCCTTGTCTTTCTAATCAAAAGTTAAACCAGCTCATGACTTTTGCCAAGAGATTTGTTTCACTGAACATTTTCAAGGGTCACATTAACTATCCCATTTTACAAATCTTATACTGTTCAGCCAATTACAAAAGGCAATATTTCCTTATTTCTGATATTCATAGAGAAGTCCAAGATAATTTGGGGCAGGGAAAGGTGATATTGAAAGGTAAGTGAAGAGGATGACTGGAAACCATTACTGGGCTCACAACAGCAAAAATAAAAGAATTCTTGGTTAGCAAAGAGCAAGTTGGATGAATCAGAGCCACAACACCTGCTGGCTGAGAGTTTGCTTCCTAGCCTTTAGAGCAATGAAAATCTAATGGGACACCAAAACTAAGAAAATATCTCAAGAAGGGCACCTAACTGGGAAAGGGCACAATATAAGGATCATGAAAAGTTGGCGCTTGTATAGGGAGGGCAGCTCATCTTCAGAGGGCTAGGACATCTCTGTCATGGATGCTACCATCTCTGTGCTCGGCTGGGTTGATGATGTCATTTGCTCAGAGTCATTTTCTCCACTGTAGCTCCTGCTGGTCTCTTCTCTTCTGCTCTGTTTTATTCTTGATCAAATCAAAAGGTTGGGTAAGATAATAGTCAAGGTCCCTCCTGGCACTACCAATTTACAGGGGTGCAGGGGTTAATATTACTATGATCTGATAGCATCATTTCAATACCAACTTATGTTTCTGTTGTGTTTTATTTTATTGGCCTTTGCAAGGCAATAGGATTAAGTGACTTGCCCATGGTTACACAGCTAGGTAACTGTTAAGTATCTGAGATTGAATTTGAACTCAGATCCTCCTGACTCCATGAGTACTACCTAACTGTACTTTCTGTAGCATTTTATAGTTTTCAAAGGGTTTTTTAAACATCATACCTTTTGGCTGCCACAAAAACCCTATGAAGTACATAGGGTAAGACATTGCCCACAATTTACAGATGAAAAAAATGGAGGGTTAGATTGGAGCTAAGACAAAGTCCCATAGCTAGAAGGGGCAGAGCCCTGCCTGGACCCAGACATTCTGATTCTAAGTCTAGGATTCTTCTGATTACAACAAAGGAAACCCTAGGATATGGGGACAGAGGGTCTTAATATGTCCTGAGTAAAGAATAAACAGAAATAAAGGCAATAAATCCTGAGGAAAAAACAACTCCTTTTACACAACAATGGGGAGCCACATCCTTTCTCTGGGACTCAGTTTCTGTCTCTGAAATATGAAAGGCTGTGGGCTAGATCTCTGAGATCCTATTCAATTCTACATCTATGAAGCTATGAAAATGAAGTCACATTTATAAGATGGGGATTCAATAGGAACTAAGGAATATTCTCTTTCCATCATTTCCTTTTTTGACCATTGCCTTTAACCTTTTCAAACTTCTCAGAGACTTTGGAGCTGTTACTTGGCCAAAGTTTGTCTAAGACATTAAGATAATATTTAGAAGATAATAGGGTCTCTCATTGTACCTTCAGAGAGCTGAGATTTTATCTTTTGGATAACATCTCCTCCATCACTGTAGAGCCCTCAAGTGTTTACTACTGAGCTAAATGCTGGGTTCCAAAGAAAGGCAAAAACACCATGGGATCACCAAGCAAAAAAAGTCTCAAGGAAGAAGAGGGTCAGGACAATGATTTTTGGGGACACCCATATTTATTGAGTGTGATTTGGTTGGAGATCCTTCTGAGAAAGCTCAGTCACACAGGAAGGAAGAGAGGATGGGTTACAAAAACCTAGAGAGAAGAGAGAATCCAAGAGGAGACAAAAATTGACAGAGTCAAAGAATGGTAACTCTTCCAAGATTTGAGAGTTAGTCTGTAAGAGATACAGCAGGGGCAGCTAAGGAATGTCATAGTGCAAATAAAACTGGCCCTGGAGTTGGGAGGATCTGGGTTCAAATCCAACTTCAGTCACTTACTTAGCTGTGTGACCCTGGACAAGTTATTTAATTTCTCAATACTTTAGGGAATACTCAAACTCTAAGTTTCAGAGAAGATGCTGATCTGAATTTTCTTACTTGGGAATTCTCTATCAGTGAAACCATAGGTCCAGTCTAAAATCCTTTGTCCTGTCAAACACGATCCTAGATGCTGGGGATCAAAGTCATCCCGCCTCTCACGAAGCTTCCATTCTATCCACTTTACTCCTCGGTCAAAGAGAGGGATTGGACTAGACCTGATTAGATTTCTGGGATAAGGGAAGATGAAGATGGAAGATGGAGACAGGGAATGGCAAGACCTTGTTGGTCTAAGCGGACGCTCTGAGCTGGAAGACGACTTCATTCAAAGCTGCTTCTCCTACAGACTTCTCTCTCTCTCTGCTTCTCCATCTCTATTAGCTTGACTGTTTTAAATAGTGCTCTAAAATGGAGTAGACAGCTACTTTCACCAAGCAACCCAGCAAGTCCTGGGCATTGTTTACCATAATGGTGAAGCTTCTTGTAGCACAATAGATTGGCCTAGTATTGAGGGATGGCTGGGAGGTGGCGGGGGAGGAAGCTGGGGATCTGGGGAGGATGGTGACTTGGTAGACAAGCAGCACCCCTCCACTCTTCATTTCTCAGCCCTGAGCGTCTTGTCCATTCAAGAAACATGGTAGTCACAGATTGGGAAGATATTGTTTCCTAAATGGCCATGGAAAGCTCATGCTCATGGAACTGTAAGATCTCAGGACTGAACAGTAGGATCATAGAAGGCAGGTTGCTGGATAAGACCTTGGAGCTCCCCAAGTTCAATCTATTCATGTAACAGATGAGGAAATTGAGGTTCAGATAGATTAAGGGACTTACCATAGCCCCACAAGTAATGAGTGACAGAGTCAGGATCTCAGAGGCCATTCATTCAATCCATCCTTCTCAGAGGATTTATTCAGCACTGTACTAATGTCAGACACTGAGAACAAAAAGACAAAAGTCCAATAGTGCCTAGCAAGACTATCTAGTCAAACACACATCAAACCAAAAACCCAGGTACAACAGTGGATAGAATGCTGGGCTTGGAGTCAGAGCAAGAGAAGATCAAGCTTCACAATTATTACAAGTTACTGAACCTTTGTCTACCTCAGTTTCTTCATTTGTAAAAAGGAGATAAAGACAGCACCTCACTCCCCAAAATTGTGAGAATGAAATGAGAAGTTACTCAAGTGCTTTATCAACTTGATATGTTTGTCAACATATGATAATTTGCTATTATTATTTATTATTATTATTATTACAACCTGGGAAGCCTTAGAGAGAGTGGCTGGACTTGGAAGGAAGAGAAACCTGGGTTTGAATCTTGTCACATGGATTAACGAAGACTATGGGCAAGTGTTTCTGAAATCTTTCTGAGCCCAGTCTCCTTAGCAGAGTGCCATAAGAGATCATCTATTTCACTTGAATTTCACTTCAGACACAGATCTTAGGCAAGTCCCTTAACCCTGTTTGTCTCAGTTTCCTCATTTGTAAAAATGAGCTGGAGAAGGAAATGGCAAACTATTCTAGGATCTTTGCCAAAAAAAATAAATCAAACGAAAACCCAACCCAATGGAGTTATGAAGAGTCAGACACAAATGAAATAGTTGAATAACATCAATTGGTCCCCAGTCCCAAATAATAAAGGGAAAGAAACCAAAATTCCTGTAAGAGATGAGGTTGCAATGAAATAAACGCAGTGCTCTGAAAACCTGAAGGGCTACAACCACATAAATGTCAGTAATTATTGTAGTTAACATACCCTAATTAGGGAGAACCTATTACCCCTCCAAGGTTTTCTATCCATTTCTGGACAGCTCTCATTGGGGGGCGCGGATGAAGTTTCTCTAAATATCTGTCTCTTTGAGAACTTTGAAATATGTTTTTGTATAAAATTGTTTGAAAGGATGATTAGAGAGCTCCCATAAGGTGTAATTGGGGAAATTACCTGTGTAGACCTCCCCTACTTGGGTCTCATGGTGTCACAAAACCCACTATTAGTTATTTTTTTTTAGATTTTTCAAGGCAATTGCCCAAGACCACACGGCTAGGTAATTATTAAGTGTCTGAGGTCAGATTTGAACCCAGGTATTCCTGACTCCAAGACCAGTGCTCTATTCACTGCGCCACCTAGCCACCCCCACTATTAGTTATTAATCCTGATTTCACAATTAAATTTTGCCATCATCTTTGATAGGAATAATTTATCAATTCATAAGTAGACAACAGGGTTAGAGAGGCCAAGATGAGGTAAATTTTGTTGGATAAAGGCAAAGGGAAGAAGATACTGGGACTAAAGGAAGCCCTAGGCACCAGATTGGTACTATCTGCCTGAATAAAGCTAGGGTGAGAACAAAAGGAAGGAGAATAGCATAGAATGGAAAGGGAATACAGCCCCAGCCTAGTTTGGTTTACATGACCTGCCCAATCATGGGAATGAGGACTCATCTTAGAAATAAAATGTCTGTCAGTTTTGATCATTCTCTGGCAAATGGCACCAAAATATGAATCTAAACAGAGAAGAGAAGAGAAGAGAAGAGAAGAGAAGAGAAGAGAAGAGAAGAGAAGAGAAGAGAAGAGAAGAGAAGAGAAGAGAAGAGAAGGGAAGGGAAGAGAAGGGAAGGGAAGGGAAAGGGTGAAGAGGGGAGGAGAAGGAGAAAAGAGAAGGGGAGAAGAGGAGGTGAAAGGAAGTGAGGACGGGGCTGGGAGAGGAGAAGCAGGAAAGGAAAATACTTATACATATCTAACAGGGTAGGCTAGTCCCTAGGTATCCATCCTCCTCATATGAATTTACCCTGGACATAATGATGAAGTAAGGCAATAGGAAGAATGGACATGAAGGGATGCCACCATTATAGAAAACTAGGGGTGGCAGAACAGGTTATCTCAGTTTGAGGGGAGTGGTCCCTACCTGAAATACCAGAAGATGTAATGAAGCATCCTCCTCACTCCCAACTGGCACCAGGGACAAAGATATTTTGATATTAATGTTTCCTCCTCCAATATTTGTCTCTTCCTTTAAACCCCTAATGTAAAGCAGGAAGTTCTCCCATGAACTTCTATAATAAACTGGAATAACGGTCATCAGCCCTAAAGCTCGTCCTGCTAATGCTGCCTTTGTTCACTCACGGGATCCTAGGAAAGCCAGGAAACTGGCCGTGGTCCCATGTCCATAGTGATGCTTCCGGAGAGACCAACCTCATGTCACATCCAGGATGTGACCAAGACTGGAATATGATCTGCATTCTGAGTGAAATTTTCTTTAAAAAGGGAAAAAAGCAAACATGCTAAAATAACTTTTGAAGTCCCAGAAAAGTTGTTGCTCTGAAAGATTCCTGAGGCTCTGACTGGAACCAGGACATGGTCAACTTCTGTGGTTATTAGCAGTGCACTGGGGTCAGGGTGGAGAGAGGATGAATCTCCATGTAAATGGACATCTTCATTTCCTGAAAAACATCTGCCTAAGAAACAGAGTGAACTTTTTAGAGTTTAAACAAACAACTGGAGATCAGCCTGTCTAGAACAGTTACTGGCCCACTGACTGTGGTTTCTCAAGGGCTATCTATAGCTGCTCATCCTTGATCAAGGAAGAAGGCAGGGGTGAGGTCATCACAATCATGTCAGAAACCCTTAACTCTTAAAAATGTATATTGATGAGGCAGCTAGGTGGCGCAGTGGATAGAGAACCAGCCCTGGAGTCAGAAGGACCTGAGTTCAAATCCAACCTCAGACACTTAATAATTACCTAGCGGCGTGGCCTTGGGCAAGCCACTTAACCCCATTTGCCTTGCAAAGACCTAAAAAAAAGCATATTGATGACTATTTTTACACCTAAATATCTAAATACACACTTTCCCTTCCACTACCCCCCCCAGTGATTCTTTATTATATAGAGAATAAAAAGGAAAGAAAAAAAAAGGACTGCCACAAAATTTTTAAAACTTCATCAATCATGTCTGCCAGGAAATATAGTATTGCATATCCAGTCTCCCACTTTTGAAAGGAGGAGAGAAAGGAACATCCTCCTAACTCATCTTCCAGACCAAAGTTAGACAATATCACTACAATGTTCAGATTTGCATTCACTAACTACAAGAGTTCATCTATTATCTCTTTGCAGATGGTTCCTGGTTCCTGGTTCCTAGCCCTAACCTCTGCCTCTTAGTCATGCTATTTCATGGCAACTGGGGGATGCAGTGGAAAGGCCTAAACAAGTTCAAAAATAGTTTCAGATGCTTACTAGCTGTGTGACTTTAGGCAAGTCACTTTCATTTCCATCTTGGGGAGCCTACCATCTTATGAATCACTGAATAGGACCCCAAGTTCTGCTTTCCCCTTTACAATTCAGCCATCTCTGATCATCAAGGATCTCACTTATACCTGGGCAGCATAGTAAGGATCATGGATTGATGTATAGGAGAAAAATAGTCATTTCTCTCTCTGAATGTTCTTCCCTCTTCTCTTTGGTCTCCTCTTAGATAAGGCAGCTAGGTGGCATCATCAATAAAGTGTTGAATTTGAAGAGAACCAAGACCTGAGTTTAAACCTGATCCCACATTTACTAGCTTTGTGATCCTGAGCAAGTCACCTAATCTCTGTCTACTTCAGTTTTCTCGTCTGTAAAATATTGGTAATAATAGCATTTGCTTCCCAGGATTGTTATGAAGATGAGCTAAGATATTTGTAAAGACCTCGGCAACTATAAAGTATTGTATTCATGCTAGCTATTATTATTAGTGTTGTTGTTGTGATGATGATGATGATGATGATGATGATGATGATGATGACCTGATTTCTTTGACACATTTTGTGTGAATCCAAGGAGGGATGGAGCAAGGAACCCCTTATATCTGAAAGTCTCCTGGGGATCATATGGTGAAGTGGACCCAGAAATCAACCCTCCTCAAGAGTAAAGGTATCAGAAAGAGACAGAGTTCATCATCTGCCTCACAGTGAGGACATCAATGAAGAGAGGTAGAATTAACCACACTCTAGAGTCTAGAGAGAGCAGAAAATCAATCAATCCATAAGCATTATGTGGTGGGCTCTGTGTTAGTTCTGGAAATGCAAAGAACTAAACATGAAACAACCTCTATCTTTGAGCTCAATCAATAAATCAATCAACAAACATTCATTATCTTTAAATGTCAATCACTGGAGATACAAAAGGAAATAGCCTTCAAGGAGGTTATTATATTTTTGGAGGAAGAAACAATACATATCTATATTAGTGATAAAATGTTTTCATACATTGGGGGTAGAACTAGAATATGGGGCATCAAGAGAGCTTTGTGAGAATTTAGAATTCAAAGAAGCCCAGGCTTGGTAGACCGAGCTAAAGCACCAATGAGAAATGGAGTACCATTTGTGAGAGTCAGTTGGGACAGGAGACAGAATTGGATGGGTGAGAGTAATGTGTCATAATTCTGGAAATGGAGGCCGGGGACAGATCTTGAAGGGCATTGATTTTGGATTTATCTTAAAGGTAGGAGGGAATGACTAGAGTTTCTTTGTCAAGGAGTGAAATAATCAACTTGGATTGGACGGGGAGAAACTGAAGACCCAATACTCTCCCCCCCACCCACCACCACGTTTGGCCTCCTTTCTGAGGTAGTGTCCTTCTGATGCCTCAAGGGGCCACTGAATCACAGGATGAAGCAATGGATTTGGATTCAGAAGACAAGGATCATAGATTTAGGCTGAAGGAGATGTCATCCAGCCCAAACCCTCATGTTATTGATGAAAAATTGAGCCTCACAGAGGTTAAGTGACAAAATTTGAACCCAGGTCTTTGTGCTACTTCCCTTAGATTTCAGGCAATTTAACTTCCCATCCATGTGCTTCAGGATCTTCTGTAAAATATTATGGTTATACCAGATGAACCCTAAAACAGACCCTACATCGAAAGTTCTTTTATCATCAGTACTTCCTGTTTCACTGCAACATGATCTAAATCTAAAATTATTTGATTAATCCTTTTATTTTTAACATGAACCATGATTTTATAACTATAGGGAACTCCTAGTGAGGTAATTCCATTCAACGAGTAGATCAGCAACAATAGTACCTCTAACAGTCTTAGACAATTGCCTGGAAGCACTGAGAAGTTAGGTGACTTGTCCAGGGTCTCAAAGTCAGTGCTAAAGAGGCAGGCTCAAAATTAGTTCTTCCTGATTTCATAACCAGACACATTCCTCACAGTCAGATAATTCTTGTTTAGTGTAATACTGTGGGTCAAAAGAGAAGATCATGGATGATTCCTATTGTGGGATAAATTTCTCCTCTCTGAGTTCCTGGGGTTGGTAACTGCTGCCAAAATATATTTGCTACAACCTAGAAAAATCTTAGTTTTATTATTATGCTCAAGTCTAAGATCAGGACTCAGAGAAAATTTGAACTATCATTAGGATTCAAACAAGCCAACTTATATGCATAACTATTTCAGAGAGAGGGAAATAATTCTTTTACACATTATAATTTTATACATTCCTCTTCAGTCATAAATGTAAGGGATTGTTGTGTGTGGGAGTATTATAAACTTTTATCACCTGGTGCCCTGTAGCACCAGAGCATTGTTTTACTGGTTGATTGGAGAGTGCCACAGGAGTGGGAGTAGACCAGGGACTGGGGAGAATATTTAAGCACTAGTATTTGCTTTAATAAATGAAGAACTTGGAGAACTTTCCATCCTTGTCTCCCGCCTCTTCAGTGTTTGCCTGGGAAAGGATAAGCTAACTCAGCAGGAACCTAACACATAAACGTTAAGGAAATGATCAGTTCATAAAAGTATACTTCATTCAATGTCATGAAAGTAGAACAAAGGTAAACAGAGTCCTAATTTCATACATTCCCTAAGGAAAGAAGCCTCCTCAGATTCTATAGATAAACTAAGCAAAGTTTCAGATTAAACTACATTTAGAGGGCTCGCAAATAGGTTGATTGAGGAGAAAGATTTAAATGTCACCAAGATAACCAAGAAAACAGCTTCAGAGAAATCTTTCCTTCAACAATTAGCTAGAATTAAATAATGGCTATATCTTTTTGGCTCCCCTTTGGTTTCTGTTCTTAGGAATATCAAACAGTTTTCCCTTATTTTGTGAGTCAGGTTTTAGTAAAATGAGGTTACTATAAACAAAAGACAGACTTAGTTAATTAGAATTTTGAGGAAGACTCGACCTGGAGTCTCAAATAATAAAAAGAAATAAAAAAATAAAAAATTCCTATTATACTCACTATTCACACTCTTAATTGAATGTCTGTTGCTATCTCTTTTCATTTTATTTTCCTTATCTATAAAATGGGGATAATACTGTCTAACAAGTAGAACCTATTCATATTATATGGCTATGAGGAAAGTGCTTTGTAAACTTTAAATTGTTCTAGAAATGAGAATGACTCTTATAGTCCCATCTCTAGAAAGCATTTTAATATATTAGTTTGTATGAAATATCAAGAAATTACATGGGGATTCAACCTCCTAGCCTGGCACAAAACAAATCTTTTAACCCTAACCAGACAAGGAGGCGAGTTGATATAGGAATAACCTATCAACAATCTGTCTTCATGAATGCCAAAAGGAATGTCCATACCAGTGACATCACAGATCTGTAGAATAAGTTATTCAGTTTCCAAAGTGTTTCACATATTGTCTCTTTGACCATCACATCATTCCTGTGAGGTAGATAATATGGTTATTATTCCCATTCACAGAAGGGCAAAAATGAAACTCAGAGAGATTAAGACATTTACCCAGGGTCATACAACAGTTTCATCAGATTCAGGTCTTTCTTGACTCCAGAAACACCTACTACCACATTACACAGTTGGCCTTCAAAATGTCAAAGCAAGTTTACTGATGGAATACAGAGTTATTAACAAATGGACATCTAGAGATTCTCTGAGTCTCATTTCTTTCTTCTACGAAATGGGGATAAGATGACAGCTAATTCACAGAGCTGTTATTAGAATCAAATGAAACACCTTATGTAAAATGCTTTATAAACCTTGAAGATAGATATCAATGTTAACTAGTCTCCCCTTCCTATCTTCTGCTTCCATCCTCTCCTTCCATCTTCTTCTTCTTCCTCTTCTCCTCCTCCTCCTCCTCCTTCTCCTTCTCTTTCTCCTTCTCCTCCTTCTCCTCCTCCTCCTCCTCCTCCTCCTCCTCCTCCTCCTCCTCCTCCTCCTCCTCCTCCTCCTCCTCCTCCTTCTCCTTCTCTTTCTTCTCCTCCTTCTCTTCCTTCTTTTTTCCTCTTCAGGAAATAGAGAAAAGGATTCAGAGTAGCCTCCCCAAGGGTGTTGGGAGAGTTTTCTATGGAAGGCTGATGAAAAGCTATAGACAAGACTGGAAGAAGATAACTGGGTGTGGATAAGTACCAATGGAGGGAGTTCCCAGATGAATGAGATCATAGTTGATACAAGCAATGCATTCTGTCTCATCTAAAATAAGCAGGGACAAATCATCTTAGATCCGTGTCCCATATCACTGCAGAAAAAGCTTACTTTCACATCAAGTACCAATCTTTAGGCTCTATTCCTTGGCACTAGCAAACACAAAAGGAAATGAAGAGGAAATGAGATGCATTCCTTCCTCCCAAAGTATCATTTAGAGCCTGTTGATGATTCCAGCACACAGTTTTGTGTCTCCAAGGTGAGGGCATCTCACTTCCAGGGTTATAGGCTCTGCCTCTCCCTGCAAGCTCTCTTCAAGTTTCTCATCTCTCTAATTCATTTTCCATTCTTTTATGATGTGTTCCCCATGTAGTATATGCTTATGCCTTTTAAATATTGTCCTCCTCTTGGGCAGCAAACCCCACTGTTTCCTCAATGACTCACCTAAGTTTCTCTTTGCCAGTTTTATTTCAAAGACTCTAAAAGAAGATAGTCCCATTTCAGGGAATGATTCAGGTTCTTCAGGCTTGGAAACCCTCAACATGGAACATCTTCTAATGGTCTTATTGGAAAGGCAACTTTCTTGAAGGAGAGCATTGGATTATTTTTCTTTTCCTCTACCAAATAGGGTCCATGTTTCTATGCTCCAAAACCTCTTCCATTTCAGAGGAGCAATCTATTCTCTCCCACTCACCAAGTCTCCAGAGAGATCTTGAACAATTTTGCAATAAGAGGCATGGAAGAATGACCCTCCCTGCCCCGCAGCCCACACTCCTCTCCATTCTAAACTGTTGAGTCAGTATTTCCCCCCCTTCCTAATTTAGCAAGGGACCAGCTGCCTCTAGATCCTAATCTAATTCAATTAAGAGACTCTTCCAGGACTTCACTATCCAAATGAAGGGAGTACGAGGGATGAAGGCATGCTCTTGACCATCCTCTCAAGTGGGAGAATCTGGGACCTCAGAACTTGTTTTGCTTTTAGGACAGTGGTTTGAGACAATCTGTAGGACAAGATGGGTAAGCTTATCTTTGGCTACATGAAAAAGTCCTAATAGTCTTAGTAGCCTCCAAGACCAATAATTGTTAGTAGTGTAATATGACAAGAATAACTGAAGGGACCTTAGGCTGCATTTATGGAAGCAGAACATCTAAAAAAAGGCATTCAATAGTTTCTTTTTCTCTGGTCTTGTTAGTCTATATCTTGAGTAACATTTTCATTTCTGAACATCCCATTTTAGAAAAGGATTTGATGATCTGGTACCAATCCAGAGGGGGAGAACCAAAAGAATGAGGAGACAGCAGATCATGCCATGTAAGAACTTAAAAAACATAGGAAGGAACTGAAGACACACCAATAGAAGCATTTTCCATTGATCCTTGTTCCTCAGGGAAAGGGCTTCCCAAGAATGTGCACTTGTCCAACAGTCTATGGAAGACAAAAATGGCTCCATAGCTGTCTTCAGATATGTTGAAGGGCTGTCATAAAGAAAAGAGATTGGGCTTGTTGGAGATGCCTTCAGATCAAAGGGACAAATTTCAACTTGAAGGAAAATCTCTAACTATTAGAACTGGTCCCAAGTAGAATCAACTGAGTTTCCTTTCTGTAGAGCATTTCATGATCATTTGTTAGGGATGTTGTAGATATCATCAGTACTTCAATGAGGACTTGGACAAGATCATTTCTGAAGCCCATGTTAGACTGCCATCCTGGCCAAATATTTTCATTCTCCTTTGGATGGGAACCTAGATGGATCATAAACTCCCTAAAAGTCAACGCAAGTACATTTAAAGACTACTTTGTACAAGGCAAAGTTCTGTTGATTGGGGACAGGGAAGGTGTCAATATTGAGAAATAGTGTCAGGATCCTGTCCTCAAAGGTTTGAAACAAAGTATACACACATGAAAAATTAAATAGCATCCCAAGAGCTATAATGGCGAATAAAACTTATAGGTAATGTATGATCCAGAAGAGGGAAAAAAACCTGTCTCAACGTATCTGAAAGTTGTTCTCTCCCAATCAGTCAAGAACTATTTATTAACCTATGCTGAGGATATGAAAAAAAAGCAACAACCAGGATCTCCACTCAGGGAACTCTCAGAGGGCAAACTAAGAATGGGAGGTGGGAGTGGGAAAGAGATGAATTTAGTCTTGGAGAGACTTGAAGATCAAGAGTGATCCGTTAGGGGGATGGGTCACCATGGGTGGTGGTGAGGTCTCCAACCCCGAAAGTAGGATATTCTGGCAGTCCCTGCTCAGATACAACCTGATCTCTGTGGACTTGGGGTCCCTCTCAAGGATGAGATTCTTCAGTTCAGTGGCATCTATCTGATTGAAGGAAGTCAAGGAGGTTCCCAAGAAGTGATGGGATTTGGAAAGAATTAAAACAAGAATGAAAGGTCAAGTCTGGAATCTCTCCTTTGACCCTAAGTCATAGACACAGAACTCAGAACACTGAATGCATTTCTCATTGCTGCAAGGTGAGTCCTTCCCACCTGGCCCAACATCCACCAGTGGGGTACACATGAAATCTGAGAGGATCCACTTTGGTTTTTAGAATGAAAGGAGGGAGCCAGCATTTATTCAGTGACTACTATGTACCAAGTACTTTATTAAATACTAAATAATTACCTCATTTGATTCACATCATCATTCATTCGAAAACCAAGTCTTTCTTGATACGACCAAATAGCTGGAGTAGCAACTATAGGGTCTTCTGAGTTTGGATGCTGATGGAAGATAGAGAACTAGGGGCTTTTCATCTCAGCATTTATTCTGACTTCTTTAGCAGGAAAGCTGCCTTGAACCTAAAAGTTACCTACAAATATAGCAAAACCAAGTACTTTATTAAATACTAAATAATTACCTCATTTGATTCACATAATCATTCATTTGAAAACCAAGTCTTTCTTGATATGACCAAATAGCTGGAGTAGCAACTATAGGGTCTTCTGAGTTTGGATGCTGATGGAAGATAGAGAACTAGGGGCTTTTCATCTCAGCATTTATTCTGACTTCTTTAGCAGGAAAGCTGCCTTGAACCTAAAAGTTACCTACAAATATAGCAAACTTGACAGGGAGGGATCTGGGAAATCATCTCATAAAACATCCCACCCAATGTGGGAATCTCCTCAAATACCATAGCTAGGATTCATAAAGGGCTTTCTGCTCATTACATTACTTGTAGCCTTACCAAAACTCTGGGAGTTAGGCACTAGAGGTACCATGTTACAGATGAGGCAACTGAAATCTAGGAGGCTAAGTGACTTTCCCATTCTCACAGTGGGCAACAGAAGTGGGATTTAAAGCCAGACTTCTAAGAGATTCCAGGCTCAAACCTCTGTCTATCATGTCAAATATTTCTTTACAAGATCCCAGAAAAGGGACCAGCCAACCTCTCCTAGACCCTGTCCAGAGCCATTAAATTCATGACCTTGTGGGGTCAGTCAATAACAATTTATTAAGCACCTACTATGAGATAGCACTGGAATATGGAGAAAATCAAAAATTAGTCCCTGCCCTCAAGGTACTTACATTCTAAGTAAGGAAACAACCTGAAAATAAATAGGCATATACAAGATGTAAGCAAAATAGAGGACAGGTAAACTGAGAGGGAAGAAATTAGCAATTGGAGAAAAATGGAAAGGCCTCATTGGAGAAATCAAGATTGTGAGGAATTCTTTCTTAATATCAAGCTGGATTCTATCTCCATTGGTCTTTGGCATGCCTTCCAAAGTCACACAGAATAAATCTCAGTCTTCTTTCACAAGACAAGCCCTTAAGCTACTTGAACACAGTCATCGTCAATCAATCAATCAGCATTTATTAAAGGCTTGCTATGTTTTAGATATCTAAACCTTCTGTTCTGCTGGCCAACTGGCCTTAGTTCCCCCACCCATTTCTAATTTGAAATGCTGACACCGTCCTAGTCATATGTCTCTGCCACATTTCTCTTCTTCTCTCAATTACCCCGCCAGTAAAAGTAGGCAAAACCCCTGCTTCAACTGACGTCTTGATATATTAGGTATGGGGACTAGGGCGAGGTGACTTTCCTAGAGCAGCCTGGGCAAACACCCAGAATCCCACTGCTGGCCCAGGGTCCAGGAGCTTCCACTGACAGTGTCATTCATCTGGCCAAAATAGGCTGCTAAGCAAATGTTTAAGAGTTCCTTAGGGTATTCTGGCCTGGTCTGGCACAGCTTCCCAAGTGCGTTCGATTGTGGGAGTCTTTCCAGATTTGCATGTTGATCCATATGCTTCTGTTTTGTAACACATGGTTTGGTCCCATGTGGGCTCCGCACCCATATTTGAAGTGGTTTCGAATGTGACATTTATAACAGGGTCAAAGGTCTTCCTCCCACAGTGAGGATGCATTGGGTCACAGATACAGAGCTGGATACAGACTTGGAGATGATTGGTTCCGATCCTTCATTTTACAGAGGAGAGTGAGCCCTAGGCAGGTGATTGACTTAACCAAAAGTCAAAAGGCAGGGGCAGCCGGGTGATACAGTGATGAGAGCCCTAGAGTCAGGAGGACCTGAGTTCAAATCAGATACTTACTAATTATCTAGCTGTGTAACCTTCCATTGCCTTGCAAAACCAAAAAAAAAAAAAAAGTCAAAAGACAGATCCAATTTGCACTGAAGTGATCAGAACCCAAACCAGTGAATCTTCCCTACAATGCCTCTTGTTGAAGGACTACCCTTTAAAGGCTAACACAAGGAATAAGTCTAAGCAGGCAACATCCCAGAACTACATTTAATGGAACCATCAGTGCTCATCTGGTTCAACCATCTCCAGAAAGGAAGT
The DNA here is from genome assembly GCF_037893015.1 of Macrotis lagotis. Classification (NCBI taxonomy): domain Eukaryota; kingdom Metazoa; phylum Chordata; class Mammalia; order Peramelemorphia; family Peramelidae; genus Macrotis; species Macrotis lagotis. The sequence continues at coordinate 23,726,363 of NC_133661.1, forward strand.
GCCCTTCACAGCATTTCCTATGAGTGATCCTTCAACTTTGGCTTCAGAATTCCTGGGATGGATGAACTCCCCATCTCCCTCCTTCCAAAATATCTCATTCACATTGGGAAAACTCTTGTTTTTGGCAAAGTTTTCTTTTATGTAAGGGGAAAGGAAACTAGCACCTGAAAGAGGGCCTCTGATTCTCTGCAAGGAAGTGTGGAAAGACAGCATGTGTAGACTTTTCTACAGTCATTTTTAGTCTACTAACCATGTAGTGAATGAAAGTCTTTTTTGTTGGCTTTGTTGCTGAAACAGATTGCCCTTCAGAAGGACTAGAACCTCCTCATTTTCCTTCCATAGTGTCCAGAAGAGACAATACTAGAAGCAAAGTGATCTCAACCACTCTGACTCCCGTGAAAACGAGCCACAGTCCTTGCCTCAGCATTGGTTCTTCTGTTCTAGGTAAAGTTGGTTAATGGGGATCTGAGAAACTGGGGATCCAGGAGTCAGAGTGCATGCGGGGCATTCCAGTCAGTCAAGCATTGACCTTAGGGACTCACCGCAAAAACAGTTAATAAGACTTGAAGTCATCGGAGGTAATGCCTCCTTTGAACATGAATTTGATTGGACCAATACCATGTAGAAACTGCTAAATCTGAGGTCTCAATCAACAGAGATTGAGGTGACATCTGTAGGTGAGAGTACTGTGTTATGGGGAAATGTCTGTGCCTTTGTTGTTCCTATAACTTGAAGAGAAATAGCCCTTTGTAAAAAGAAAGAAGAGATCCCCCCAACTTCTCAAGGTATAGCTAGAAACCCTAAGAGAACATGCAGCAGCCCAACTCCAGGATAGTGAGCCCAGAGAGGACTCAAGACATTTACATCAGGTCTAAATTTGTCCCTATAACTGCCGCCCACTGTTCCCAGTTCTGTCTTTGGGGCTACACCCTCTTCCACATGAGAGCCATCCAGATGCTGTGAAGTCAGTTATCATGTGCCCAGTGAATTTTTCTCCCTCAGACAAAATATTTCCAGTTCCTTTAACCAATGGTACCATTTGGCATAAATGTAAATCTTCACATTTCTTTGTATCCCCTGCCCTTAGAACATATAGGAAGAACTAAATAACAACAACAAAAAAAAAACTGTTAACTGACTGACTTTCTGACCATTTTGATTGCCCTCCTCTAGTCTAAATGCTCTGGAGACAAGTGTAAGGAGATTGGCCAAATGCTCCCAACAACCCTATAAATTAGGTGACATAATTATCTCCATTTTATAGCTGAGAAAACTGAGTTTAGGAAAATTAAGTAATCTTCCCAGGGTCACACAGTCATCAAATGACTGCAGTAAGATTCAAAGTCAGGTCTTCCCATTGTCAAATCTCACCAGGATAAGCTGCCTCCATTTAGGTGTGGACCCATCCCTGTTGTCACATGTGTCCTTGGTTAGTATCATGTTGGAAACAGTGAAGAGATGCTCTACGATGAATTCAACAGACTTCCTTGAAAGCTATCAAGGAGGAACTGAGATTTACCGTCCTGATCTAACTCTAATGGGCTTGCGGCTTGTTCCTTGCTACATTCAAGGATTTAGATGCAATTATCCATTCTATGGAAGTCCAGTGAATGGAGGAAAAAATTTGGAGACAATTCAAAAATGAAACAAGACAGGTCTCACCCTTTACATTTCTGGCAACCTTGTGAAATGGGCATGGCTTTCCCAATTGTTGGAATGATATTCTCTGAAACCTCATTAGGGACCTTTTTAATAATCCAATTGACCAAGTAGGACGTGTTCATTTTGCTGACAATTAGACATTGCCTAAGAGCAGATGTTTAGAATGCACTAGGAGCTATTCTCGTCATGGAATTTGGTGTTAGGAGGAGAGATTCCAGACGAGGTAGTCATTCCCATTTCACGTCTGCAGCCCTGACACGTTAAACTGGGAAAAAGAGAAAATTTAGAAAGGACCCAGACGAAAACATGGCGATGAATGTTCAGTGAAGAAGAATTCGAATAAACTTAAATCTTCAGTTCCCTGGACATACGGAAACCAACAATTAGTTGCCTGGTTGGTTGTTTGTTTTAATAGAGAAAGAAGGTCAGAGAACATGAAGGGATTTCAGTTGAAGGAATGTAATCTCTACTTGGGAACATAACTTGGTGCTTCTTAATTTTTTTATTTGGGAACCATGAGTCCTTTACTCTCTTAAACATTGTTGAGGACTTCCCCAAAAGATTTTTGTTTATGTGAATTATGTCTATAATACTTACAATCCTGGAATAAAAACATCTTGGTATCATTTTGAAAATGGGGAATGAAAGTCAGGGTAAAAGAATGCAAGAAATGCTCAGGAAGGTAACTAGCCCAGTGGTCCTCAAACTCTTTGGTCATCAGCATCCTTTATATTCTTAAATATCATTGAGGACCTCCAAAAAGCATTTTTTAAAAACTGAGTTATATCTATTAGACAATAAAATATGAAAATAATTTTGACTTTGACCATTTGAAACAATTTTGATTTCGGCTAGTTTTGACTGGAAGAATCTTGAAGATTCCTGGGGATCTTTGAGAACTGCTCATCTAGTCCAGCATTTTGTTTTATGAGGGAGGAAAATGAGGCTTAGAAAGAAATGACTTGCCCAAGATTACCTAATCAATTAAGGACAATTGGGAGGCAGAGTTGATAGAGTACTGGCCCTGGAGTCAGGAAAATCTGAGTTTAAACCTGGTCTCAGACACATCCTCCTTGTTTGACCCTGGGCAAATCATTTTGCCCTGTTTATCTCAATTTCCTTATATGTGAAATGAGCTGGAAAAGGCAATGGCAAGCCGATTCAGGATCTTTGTCAAGAAAACCCCAAATTGGGTCCCAAAGAATCAAATAGGACTGAATAACAACAGTACAACAAACCCGATCAGCCAGCTCATAGACATTTGTAAGTGCCTCCTATATTTCAGTTGTTGGGGGGGTGCAAAGTGCCAGGTGAAATCAAAGAGTTCCTGTCCTCAAAGAACTTAATATTCTATGGGAAAAACATATCTCTTAGTTGTAATCCTAAGTAAGCATATGTAGAATATATAAACATATGTAGACTATATAGAGACTTCACATAGAATGTGGAATTCAATTTGAGTTTTGCAAAAAGTTGGGCATTCTAAAAAGCAGAAGTAAAGAGTGAGTGCATTCCAGGAATGGGGTAGAGAAAGCATAAAAGTAAGGAGGCAGTGTCTTTTCTAAGCAACACTCGTCAAGCCAGTTCCACTGGATTGTAGCGGCTTGAAGGGAAATACTATGTTAATTAACAAAAGTTAATGAGAACAGAGCTGAGATTCAAAGAAAGAAACACAATTTTCCATTGTTGGGTTTCTATGGAAGTGACTTCACTTTGTGACTCAGTAACTAGTTAAGGGAAGGATCCTAAAGTTTGGCTACCAAGAACCCCTGAGGGACTTGAGAGTTTGGGGAAAGAAGCATTCTGAGACAGAATCTTCTGGCTAAGAGAATTAACAAAGGCAGCTGCATGGCTCAGGGGCTAGAAAGTTAGACTTGGTTGAAGTCAGGAAGACAGGAAATCAAATGTTATCTCATATATTTACTTGGGTAAGTCGCTTAATTTCTCTCTCAGCCTCAATTTCTGTCAAATGACGGAGTTGGACTCATGCTCTCCAAGATTCCTTCATATTCTGAATTTATGACTTAATAAAAAAAATCAATTCTTTTTTGTTGGCATTCTTTTTAGAAATTGATTTCAGGATTTCAACATCGAACTAATGAAACTTTGAGATGATCTAGTATGACTCCTTTATTCTAGAGATGACTTAACTGAAGCCTGGAAGGGGGTGGGGAAGTGACTTGCCCAGGGTCACACAGGAAATAACAGAACCACAGTTTGTTTGAACCTGACTCTATTTCCCTGATATTTCTTGTAGATCTTCTTTAGACATGCCACTGTGTCTTAGTTCCTAAACTATTCTCAGTATTAGGACAAGGAGTATAGGAAAATATTCTAGTTAGAGTAGTTAGAGTGTGGTTCATGAAAGTTTTCCATTGGCAGGTGACGAGAGGGTGCAGGGCAGAACTATTTCTTTGTGAGTTCTCTTTATCTCACCTTGTGTCCTTTTGTCTCAGATCCTTGGACTTACAAGGAGTTCCATGGGCTGTGAAGAAAGCACCAGGCTAAGCTAGAGGAGACCATGGCCTAGGCAGATCTGGAGCCAGGCTCTCCTACTGACCAGCAATGTTCTCAGACAAATCATGGCAACTTTGGTTCTCACATTTATCATTTATAAAATGAGAAGCAGCTCTGGGCGGCTAGGTGGCGTAGTGGATAAAGCGCCGGCCCTGGAGTCAGGAGGACCTGGGTTCAAATCTGATCTCAGACACTTAATAATTACCTAGCTGTGTGGCCGTGGGCAAGCACCTTAACCCCATTTGTCTTGCAAAAAAAAAAACCTAAAAAAAAAAGAGAGAAGCAGCTAAAGTTGCTTCAATCTGATTATCAATGAGAATGTTCTCCACTAAGAACTCAGTCAAGATTTTTGCCCTTACATATTTGTGTGACCCTGGCAGATCACTTAACTCCGATTGCCTCCCCTATATATACATTTATTTATCCATATATAGAAACATATTCATATACTTATATATGCACATATACATATACATTAAAGAACTGAGACAAACAGCATGAAGTGACTTGTCCAGGATCACTCAGCTTATAAGCATCTGAGTCGCATTTGAACTCAGGTCTTCCTGACTGCAATCCAATGCTCTATTCATTGCACCATCTAGCAATATTTAAGTCAATAGTTAGGGTTTTATCTGCAGGAATATTTTGGTAAAGAAACATTTTTATGCTTTAATATTTAGTAATAATTAATATTAATGTTTATTAATTAATAATAATGGTTCTAGATTCCCCCCCCAAAAAAAACTAAGCTGTCTCCACAGGATCTTGAACTCTGAAATTCTCCAAGATGATCATCATTATCTTTTGTGCCTTCTCTTAGTCTGCCACACAACTCTTAAACCTAGTGTTCATCCTCAGAGAGTCTTCTGTTTCCTCTACCCCACCTTGTTCCAGTGTCACATTTCTCTCCTCACAGTCATGATCATGTCATTAATTAGTTCAATGGTCAATGCCAGTCATCCAGGAGACCTGAATTAATGGACTCTTGTCTTTCTGCTGCTCCTACCCTGGCAATCCTCAATACCAGGTCATCATCACCATTCACCCCATCTATTCCTACTCCCAAACTGAAAGCAACTGGAAAAAAATCACACAAATGTGCTTCCCAGTCCCCTTACAAATTCTTGCTATCTAATTTGGAACTATGCCCCAAAGGGTCATAAACCTGTGCTTACCCTTTGACCCAGCAATGCCCTTGGTGCGTGCTCCAAAGAGATCAAAGAATAGGGAAAAGAATCTGTTTGGGCAAAAATATTCCTAGCAACTCTTTTTGTGATGACTAGGAACTGGAAATTGAGAGGATGGCCATCTATAGGAGAATGACAATAATTGATATAGAATACTATTGTGGTATGAGAAAAAATGAGCAGCAATTGGGTATAGAAAATTACCTTATCCTAGAGAAAATCAGGAGAGGAAAGGGAAGGAAGGAAGGGATAGGGTGGGGAGAGGATGTAGGTGATAGAAAGGTATGAAGATCATGGCAGAGGATAATCACATGATCAGTTTTGAGGAGGGACAGGGTGAAAGGAGAGAGAATAGAATACATGGGGCTGGGGAGGAATAGGATGGAGGAAAATACAGCTAGCAGTCTGAAACAAGTTTCTCTGATAAGGACCTCATTTCTCAAACATGGAGTCAAATTCATACAAAATAGCCACTCCCCAACTGATGGATGATAAAGAGATACGAACAGTTTTCTGATGAGGTTATCAATATAGTCCATTTAAATATTTTTTTAAAAAATCTCCTATCTCACTATTGATGGGAGAAATGTGAGTTGGAACAATTCTGAGATAGTACCTTCCACCTATTGGATTGGCTAATGGGATAGAAGGAGAAAATGACAAATTTTGGAGAGGATGTAGGGAAATTGAGACACTGATGCATTGTTGAATGAGTTGGGAAATGATTCAACAATTTTGAGGAGCACTTTGGAACGGTACCGAAGCCCATACCTGCCATTTGGTGTAGCAGTGCCACTGCTAGGCCTGTATTCCAAGAGGAGATGGAATGCAGAAAGAAAATAATCTATATGTATAGAGATATTTATAACCACCTTATTCTAGTGGCGGGAGCTGAAGATTGAGGGGATGATCAGTGGTTGGGGAATGGCTGATTGAAATGAAATGATGTTCTGTTGTGGGAGATGATGAACGGGATGCTCTCAGTAAAAACCTTACGCAAGCAGATACAATGGGAAATGTACCTTATATTATATAAGATGATCGGCCGTGAGCGACCTACCTTTTCTCAGCAGTGCTGTGACCCAAGAGAACTCCTATGGACTTATGATAAAGAGTGCTGCTATCCATTGCAGGGATGGAATTGATGGTGTCTGAATACAGACTGAAGCATGCTTTTTTTTTCTACTTTATTTCTTTTGAGGTTTCTCTCTTGTGGGGGGAGGCTATTCTAACTTTTACAACATAGCTATTGTTAGTAATGATTTTCATGGCTACACATTTTTAACCTATACTTGCTTCTCAATGAGGGGAGAATGGGATGGAAGGAAGGGAGAGAGTTTGGAAGTAAATGTTGCTGGAGGAAAATTTTTTAAAATGAATAAAAAAATAATCATTAAAAAAAGAAAAGAAATGATGAGCAGGATGGTTTCAGAAAAACCTGGAAAGACTTATATGGACTGACACAAAGTAAAATGAACAGAACCAGGAGCCATTGTAAAACACAGAAGCAATATTATGATGAATGGTAGATGACTTAGCTGCTCTGCTCAATGCAATAATCTAAGACAATTCCAAAGGACTCATGAAGAAAAATGCTATCTACCTCCAGAGAGAAAACTGATAATTTCCTAATGCAGATTGAAGCATACATTTTCATTCTTTATGCTTCTTGCCTTTTGTTTTTTGTTTTTTGTTTTGCAATATGGCTTTCTGTTTGCACTATGGATATGTGTTTTGTATGACTTCACATGTAATATTATTGTCATAGTGCTTGCTTCTCAATGGATGTGGATGGGATAAGAGAAAATTTTGTAATAAAAAATGTTTAAATGGATGTTAAAAATAAATTTAAAAAGTAAAACAGAAAAATTTCATCTTAACTAATCTCTACTCTAAGTTCATCATTGACAATCTTTCTATTGTAGATCTATTTTGCACAAACCTTCTTTCTTCCAATGCCTCCCACATCAACTCCAATCAGGTCCATCAACAATGAGACTTGGCTTCTATTTTACTGGAGACACTGAAGCTATCTACCAGAAGGGTCACTGGTGCCACACTTCCAAACCCGTTCACCTGCTCAGCCTTCCTTCCTTCCTTGCTTCAGTCACTTCCTCACTGATTGTATCTCAGATAGAACACTTCTAGGTTTATGAGAAATGATGAGCCATTCTCCTTTTCAAGCAAATCTTTCATCTTAATTCCTCCCTCCTCCTTCATCTCTTTCAGGAGCCTGGGCATAGAGAATCCCCTGACTCTAATCTTCAGGGCCTTCTCTGCTGCCTACAAACTTGCCCATCTCCACTCCAAAAAATTTGTGTGCCATACTGCCACCCTCTCATATGCTATCTCTCCTTCATTTCAGTAAAATGATGGGGTTGGATGACTCTTGAGTCACTTCCAACTCCCAGTCTATGATTCTAGAATCATAGAAAACACTTTCTACTCTCATTGACCCTACTTTCTCACCACCCACTCATTTCTCAATCCTTTGCAATCTGTCTTCTGACTCACCATTGTAATCAAAGAACTTTTGCAAGGCCTAGCAGATAGGCTTATAATTCTTCTTTTGAGATCTGTCTCTCCATAGCCTTTGATCATATAACTATTAAGGTGAGAGTTTCATTCTTATCCATTTGTCTGCACTTCCTATTTATCATTAATGTCAGACATTGGACATTTACTGCAAAGATTTTCTTCCAGCCAGCTATTTCCTTTCTCATTACAATTGCCTCGATTTTATTTGTGCCCAAATTTTTCAATTTTATCACATCAAAAACTTTACTTTTAAGCCATCAAAATGGACAATTTTTTGTCTATTTTATCTCCTATCATCTTATCTGTCTTGTTTAGCCAAGAATTTCCCCCATCTACTGCCATGATTGCTATAGCCCTCCTTGCTCCCCTAATTTGTCAATGATGTCACTTTCTAGGGAATGCAGCCACTTGATGTTGCTTGTGGCATGTAGTATGAGATGCTGGTCCAGACCTACTTTCTACCAGATGATTCCCCAGTTTCCCCAGGAGCTTGTGTTGAATCATGTGTTCTTATCCCAAAATGATGCAACCAAATTCAATTACTTCTGAATATGCTGCACCAAATCAGGACTACTGTTGAGCTTCCTCATTTTCTGCCCTGAATCAGTGAAGCAGTTTAGTGTCTAGGAACAGTGGACCCAGAATTTGAGTTCAAATCAAATTTCATATTCTTAATAGCTGTATGACCTCATCACTGAATCTCTCTCTGCCTCAATTTCTTCAGCTATAAAATGGAAATAATAACGACACCTATGGGATTGTTGTGAGGATTAGAGGAGATAATATTTGTAAGAAGTTCTGCACATTTTAAAGTGCTCCTCAAATGCTGATCACTATTATTGACTGTTTTGTAGCCTAGTTTGAGATCTGGTATCGTCCCTTCCTTCTCACTTTTTGGCATTCATTCCCTAAAGACTCTTGGCCTTTTGTTTCTCCAGATGGATTTTTGTTATTTTTGTCTAGTTCTAAGCAATGATCTTATAACTGCTAAATCGGATCATCTTTTCTCAGTTCTCATCATCCATGACCCCAACAGTTTTTGACAGTGTTGTCTACTCCATCTTCCTGGATACTCACTGCTCCCTTGGATTCACTTAAAAACATTCCTCTCGTAGTTGTCTGAGTGTTTCTTCTCAACCTCTGATTGAAAGATCATCTCTCTCCTGTGTCCCAAGTTTCAATACTCCCCAAGGCACCTCCCTGAATCCTATTTTCTTCCAAAAAACATCTCCCTTTGTGACCTGACCTGCTTTTATGAATTCAAATTTCATCCCTATGAAGGTGATTCAAATCTCTCTCTCTCTCTCTCTCTCTCTCTCTCTCTCTCTCTCTCTCTCTCTCATTTGAATTCCAGGTTATCCAGGAAATCTCCACCTGTACCCCTTTCCAAAATTCTATGTCCAAATTGAGAATGTTATCTTGTCTCCAGTCACCTACATTTGTAACCTGAGAGGCTTCCTCAACTCTTTTCTCTCCCTAAACTTGTCTCTCCCATCGCAAAGTTGCTAAGTTTTGTTCGTTCTTGATTTACATCTTTCACATCCATCCCTTTGATTTAGGCCCCTACCCTCTGAGGCCCAAGCTACTGCACAGCTTTTGGTTTCCCTCTTTCCAAATCCTCCTCAATCCATCTCCATGGAGTTTCTAAAATCATCTTTTTAAGGGAAAATATGGCCATGTCTTTCCCTTACTTGAAAAATATCAATAGTTTCTAATTTTCTCCAGAATAAAATGCACACTCGTCAGAGGGGTATTAAAGGTCCTCTACAATCTGCTTGCCACCTTTTTTTACAATCAAATCTCATGTTCAGTCATTCTGTGCTCCAGCCAAATTGGAAAATTAATTAGCATTCCATTTCTCAGTCCAAGCATTTTTATAACATTGAGTCAGCCTCCTTACCTCTGCACTTCAGAACCCTATCTTCTTTCCAGGATTAGCTCCAACTCCTCTTTGAAAGCATTACAGCTACCAAGCCTTGCTTCTTCAGACCATCTTGTATGTTTATGTCTGGGCAGATGGGATCTGAGATTTAGACCTGCAAGAGACCCCTGAAGTCATCTACTCACACACCCTCATCTCATGGAGGAGGAGACAGAAAAGTGAAGCAACTTGACTGACACTACATAGGATAGCAGTCCTGTAGCTAGGATTGGAATACAGGTCCTCGAAATTCAGCTGCTTTCCACTGAACCACACTACCTTTCATTTTACATTTTCCAGCAAAATGTAAAATCTTGACAAGAAGGACTTTTCTTCCTTTCTTCTTCTCTTCTTCCTTCCTTCTCTCTTCTTCCCTCCCTCCCCTCCTTTTTCTTTCTTTTTTCTTCCTTCTTCTTCCTATCGTCCTTCCTTCCACCTTCCTTCCTTCTTCCTTCTTTTGTACCTCCCTTCTTTCTTCCCTCCTCTCCTTTCTCTTTATTCCTTCCTTCCTCCCTTTCTTTTTCCTTCCTTCTTTCTTTCTTTCTTTCTTTCTTTCTTTCTTTCTTTCTTTCTTTCTTTCTTTCTTTCTTTCTGTCCTTTCATTTTTCCTTTCTCCTTTCCTTCTCCTCCCTTGCTTTCTCATTTATCCCTTCCAATACTCATGACTAGGCCAATCTGGACTGAAAAGTTGGCTCTTTGGAGATCCAGGCCAGCTCTCATTCCACTCACCCTGGTGGAATTCTTTCCCAGTCCATATTTGCACCTGCCAGAGGGATAAGATTGTCCTTGATCCCACAAGGCCTGGGGGTTGTAGAAGTCAGCACAGGTTCAAAGAACTTTTTATTTCCTAAGATCCTGGAATTTTCTGAATCCAAATCTGCAGACCTCTGTATTCAAAAGCAAGATGGAGTTCTATCAACAGTCAGAGTGAAAGAAGCTGCCCAACAGGCCTGAAGAGTTGTCTCCAAAGCTGAACAGGAGGAAACCTTGAGACCGAGGTTATAATACCAGAGTACAAAGTCTGGTTCCACAATTTAATTGCTTATGTGGCCTTTGGCCATGGCCCAGTTTCTCCAGACCCCCATTTCCTCACTTGTGACTTGAGGTTGTTGGACCTGATGTTCTCTAAGGATTTTTTGAGTTCTAGCCACAGGGACTGACCCCAAACCTCCCAATCTTTGTGCTAGAAAGTCTGGAACTAAAAGAGACTTTAGAGATCACTGTCTCCTAAACTGTAAGCACCATGAGGCAGGTAGAATGTCTTATTTCTGCCCAAAGACCTCTCATGTGCTCTGCCCACAGTAGGCATCTGGTAAATGTTTATTGGGTGGATGACTCTGATGCTTCCATCTTGTTATACAAGAGAATTGCATCTCTGAGAAGTCAAGCAACTTGACCAGAGTGACCCAGCTGGGCGAAGAGATAATTCAGCCTTGTGGATTCCTGGTCACTGCGGTTCCCCCAGAGCTAGATGAGTCTCATAAATACGGGTTGAATGAATAAGTATGAATGATGCTCATTCCAGAAACAATTAAAATAACAGGAGGCCACCCTGTTTTTGCAGCTACTGCTGCCTTTGCCTGGAATGCCCCGCCTCGTTTCCCATCTTGGTTACCCTTTGAGATCCTAAGCCAGTCACGGTGCAAAGAACTGAAGTTGACAGAGTAGGAGTTCACATATTGACTCTAATGGCGTTACTTTGGGAAAATCCTTCCTATTTTCTGGGCCTCATTTTCTCCTTTATCAAATTAAGGCATCAGATAGATTTGTTTCTAGCTTGAATTTTGTTTTGCCCCCATTTGTTTCACTTAACATGAAACATCATCTCCAATGGATTTCATTCCCCTATTAGACTATAACTCTTTTGAGGGTAGAGACTGAATTGCTCCAGAGCTTAGCCCCTTGTCCATAGCAAGTATGTGAGGACCCTTCCCTAGGACTGAGACTCCTTCTTTGTCCAAATTTTACTTTATTCATAATAGGACCCTTCTCTATGATAATGCTGTCCTCAGCAATTCCTTCCCTGTCTCTCTCCCTTGAGCCACATGGAAGACCTGTGGGCATTGTTGTCACTAGGCCCTCTTGTCCCTGGATGCTCAGCTTGGCTCTACTCCCCATTGTATTGGCAAGGAGGAGCCAGGGTGGTTACCATTTCAGAACTTCCCTGGGAGCAGTCACAGCCTGGCAAAGCTCCACCAGTCTCATCACACATCTGCAGTGTGGAATGTGTGAAGCGTTTGTGTTTTCAAAGAATCGTCTTTATTTATTTTTGTGGTTACCCCTGCTTCCAACTCTGCCTACAGAAAGAAGGTGGATTAAGCAATAGCAAAAAAAAAAAAAAGCTTCAAGGGATCATTATATCCCCCCATCAGAAGGAGAGACAATCCTTCAGAGGAGGCAAAGTTGTAACTAGGGTGGGGTGACTAGAGCTTTGCCCTGGGGAGTCAAATTAATAGGGTGTTAAAAGCACTTGGAGAATGAAACAGAACTCAACACCTACTTAGTAAGAAGAAATAATAAAAATAGAAATCAATTAATAGGCACTTAATAAGGACCTTGAGGGCAGCTAGGTGGCAGTGGATAGAATGCAGGGAGTAGAGTCAGGAAGACCTAAGTTCAAACCCAACTTCAGACACTTCCTAGCTATGGGTCCTCATGTATTAAATGAGGTGGAAGCTATCTGATTCCTATATCTGGGCATTGGATCCAGATGGCTCTGGAGGAGAAAGTGAGGTTGATGACTTCATAGCACCATTTCAATCAAATCTAATTCATGTGCTTATCATGGCCTCACCTCCCTGATGTCTTGGTTTTCTTCAAAAATGAAGGGCAAACATTATTATTATTAAAATAAATTGAAGAAGGAAATGGCAAAACCACTCCGGTACCTTTACCAAGATGACCCCATTGGGGTCACAAAGAGTTGGACATGACTGAAACAACTGGACAGTCACAACAAAGCCTACTCTCTATCAAGAGCCAAGATAGCTAGCTATTTATTAAGGCTTCTTACATGTCAGCCTCTGTTCTGAGCATGAAGGTGCAAATAAATATGAACAAGCAAGGTAGCCCTGGAAGGGAAAGACCATGATAAGGAGATATTTGGGAAGTGACTGGAGGCTAGCCAAGATAAGACAAAATCAGAGAAGCGAGCCCAGAGGAGGAGTTTGAGTTTCTAGTGGGGCAAAGATTTAAGGAAAGCCAATGGGGAGGAGACAGCTAGGAAGTAATTGGGCCCTAGGAAGAGAAGACAAAAGTTTGTCCGTGAACCTTCTTATTACCTCTACAGAGAGAAATGCCTCATTTTCATTTTTAAAAATCCATCATAACTTTTCCCCAAACTCTCATTCCTAGATTATTATTGCTGTTGTTTTTATTACTCTTGTGGTTTTTCAGTTGTATTTGGGTCTTCAAGATCCCATTTGGGGTTTTCTTGACAGAGATATTGGAGTGGTTTGTCATTTTCTTCTCCAGCTCATTTTACAGATGAGGAAACTGAGGCTAACAGGATGAAGTGACTCATCCAGGGTAACACAGCTGGTAAGTGTCTGAGGCTGGATTTGAACCCAGGAAGATGAGTCCTCCTGACTCCAAGTCTAGCCCTCTATTCCTTATGGAGTCATCTAACTGCTCCATTATATATTATTTCCTCCCTTACAATGTGATCCAGCCAAATTGACCTTCTCTTTCTGTTCTTGACCTGCATCCATCCTTCTTCTCAGTGATTTTCCACTGTCTCCCATGGTTGTAATCTCTTCCCTTCTCATCTCAGCTTCCCCAAATTCCTCTCTTCTTTCAGGGATCCCTGGAGCAGCCTGGTGGAGTGGATATGCCTTTTCTTACCATCCTGTTTTCACATGAATAAAAGAAGCCACTCAGGATTACAATGGAAATCAATTCTAGTGAAATAAAGATGCATTTATTTCTTATCCAAGTTCACAAGTCCCCAACATTGCCCTCCATGGACTCCTTGACGGGGTGGTCTGTGGACTTAAGGTTGAGACCTTCATTCTGGGTTAAGTTTTTCCCTGATCCTCTCAGCTCCTGGTGTCCTCTTTCTTTTCTATTTAGGCACTTTGAATTGATTTGCATGAATTTTCTTTACATTTTCCTCCTGTTTCCACATGTGTGTATCATTTCTGAATACACACATGTCTATATCATACAGTACTAGAACAGAACATTTATATCCTATATGTACATCAAGATTTTGGTGGCATTTGTGGGTCTACACATATGTACCATGTGCACACATATGGTAGAATAAATAAACCACATGCATATATGAGTGTCGGAATGTGTGCACATGGCTATGTCACGTGCGTCTACATGGTGTGATATGTGCACCATACATGTGTATCCATCATGTTTTGATGTAAGTATATCTATATTATCTCTTCCATTAAGATGGAAACTCTTTGAGATTAGTAGAGTCTTCATTTATTCCCCTGGAAGGGTAGTATAGTCCTAAGCAAACAGTAGGAGCTCGTAAATGCTTATGGATTGATTGATGAGGTTCAAATCAGGAATTGCTCTTCTCTAGAACCCCACTTGTTCTGGCTCTCTCCTCCAAAGGGTCCTCATGTGTACAGAACTTCTTTATGTCCAAATTGATTCTTCCTCTCCATAATCCCAGGAAAATGTAAGCTCCTCAAGGGCAGGGACTTATTTTCATTTTGAGTTTTGCATTCCCAGGGCCTAGTGCAATTCCTGACTCACAGCAGAGGCCTAAATAATACTTGTTAATGGCTAGCATGGAAATATGGTTTACTTGACTTCACAAGTATAAGGAGAAAGGAAGGGAGAAGGGAACGCACATTGTTTTAAAGAATGTTAAAATTTTTTAATGTAATTGTGAAATAGTTAACAAAATAAATAAAAAATATATTGGGGGGGGGACTTAAGTCTTATCCATACTCCTTTCCTTTCCTTACACCTTTCCTGATGACTCTTGAGACTTCTCCAAGCCCCAGAAGCCTTCTCTTCCTAGAAGACTCACCTCCCTTTCAGGCCTTTCCAAGAATCACCATTTTTTTTTTTTTAGGTTTTTGCAAGGGAAATGGGGTTAAGTGGCTTGCCCAAGGCCACACAGCTAGGTCATTATTAAGTGTCTGAGGTCATATTTGAACTCAGGTCCTCCTGCCTTCAGGGCCGGGGCTCTATCCATTGTGCCACCTAGCCACCCAAGAACTACCATTTTAATGACTTGACTAGCTATAGTTTCCCCTCTACTATTTTCTACTTTTGAATCTATGAATTTCTTTTCCTCTGTTCCCTCATACCTTCTTCTTTCTCTCCCTTCCTTCCTACCTTCTTCTTTCCCTCTCCTCTCCTCATACCTTCTTTCCCTCCCTTCTCTTATATCCATGTTCCTTCCCTATGCCTTCTTTTTTCCCTCTCCTTCCCTCATACCTTCTGCTTTCCCTCCCTTCTCTCCTACCTTCTTTTTCCTCCCACCCCCTCATACCTTCTTTCCCTCCCTTATCTTATACCCATCTTCCTTCCCTCCCTTCCCTCATACCGTCTTCTTCCCCTCCCCTATACTTTCTCCTCTCCTTCCTCTATCTTCCCTCATGAGAAGATAAGCTCCTGGCCTTGTCTTCCTGTTTGCTTGTTTTCCAACATTGAGCACACTGCTCAGAACATAGCAATCACTTCATAAATAGATGCTTGCTGACTTCCCATCCATACTCCCAAGACATAAACATGTTCTAAAGAATCCCATAGCATTATTTCATTGAGTGCTAACTGATCCAACTTGGCTCAGCGCCTTTGGAGAGCCTAGTTCTGAAATTTTCCTTTAGTTAATTTTATCATCTCATTAAGTCCTAATTATATTCCCTGTATCCCCATGAATTGTTCTTCTTTTTACTTGGTATTAATGCCTTTAAAGATTTGCATGGGTTGTCATTGAAGCCTCATGGGTTCATTATTTCAAAGATAAATCATCTATTCAGAGTGATTATATAATGAGTTACTCATAGATAAGCTCTCTGGGCACATTTCCTTAATTGTCATTATTGTTCTTCTCAGGGTTCCCTAGCATGACAGAGACCTAACTCTGAGGACAGCACAGACAAGGCTTAATTCATAAGGACACGCGCTGATAGAAAACAGCTTGTAGCAGAAAGATCTGGGGGTCTTAGTGGACTACAAGATCAATATGAATCCTCTGAGTTATAGGGCAGACAATGAAACAAATGTGATCTTAGACTGAATTAAGGCAAGGAGAGGGCTCAAGTATAGAGGAGACCCTCAGTCAAGCAGGAGGTGAACTAGAGATCTCACACCTGGACTATAGCTCTAAGACTCACACTTTGTTTTATTTGTTTATTTTTAAATTTTATCTTATTTTTACTGATGCCATTCATTTTTGAATCACATTCATTTCCAAGCAAATCTTCTCCCTTCCCCTATTAAGTCTTTATCATAAGATTTAAAGGGGCAGCTAGGTGGCGCAGTGGATAAAGCACCAGCCCTGGAGTCAGGAGTACCTGGGTTCAAATCCAGCCTCAGACACTTAATAATTACCTAGCTGTGTGGCCTTGGGCAAGCCACTTAACCCCATTGCCTTGAAAAAACCTAAAAATAATAATAATAAAAAATAATAAGATTTAAAGAGGGGGAAAAGCAGTTCCACCAAGCTAAGCCACATACTGAATGTCTGTCAGAATAATAACGACAATGATGGCATTTATATAGTACTTTAAGCTTATAAATTGTTTTGTCCTTAATATTTCATTTGTGATATTTACACACTTAGAGTCCCCCATTTTGCAACAAAGAGAGGGACATTTGCTCAACTCTTCTCTGTGCTTACACTTTATCAGAATTATGCATTGTATGGTTTTTTTGCTGTTGTTGATTTTTCCTTTTGTACTGTGTGGTCATGTGATATTTTGTTTTGCTGGTTTGGCTTCTCCAGCTGTCCCCCATAAACCGGATTACCCTTCCATCTCATTTCAGCCTGCTGAACGCCTCGACGCCTTTTAAGCTCCAACTAAAATCTGATCTTTTAAAGGAAACCTTTCCCAGTCTCTCAATTGTGTTTCCTTCCCTCGCTTAATAAATATCCTATTGATCCTTTTGCTTGTTTTTAGCTTCATCTGTTTGCTTGTTGTCTTCCTCCTTAGACTGAGAGATGATAAAGGACAGAGACTGCCTTTTATCTCTCTTTGCATCCCAAACCCTTTAGCACCATGGAACTCCCTAATAAATGGTCCTTGACTCTTGACTATTACTTGTCTCACTCACATCAGCTCTTAGACATCTTCCTTGGCTTCTCTTAATTATTCATTCACTACATTCTAGCGCACTCATGCACCAAAACTTAGTTTATTCCCTGTGCAGTTGATTGTCCAAGTATCAGACTTTAGAAAGAATACTGGAAAATGGGAGTACACCTAGAGAAATGGGACCAGTAGGGCAAGCGATCCGGAAAGAGTGACTCACAAGTAGCCATTGAAGGAATTAGGGACGTCTAGCCTAGAGAAGAAGAAAAGTGGGGGGAGTGCAGCAGAACTATTTTTATGTGTTCAAGGTAGAAGAAAGTTTAGACTCTCTTTCAAGGCTTTCAAAGTTGAGACCCTCATTCTGGATTAAGTTTTTCCTGATCTGCTCAAGTCCTGGTGTCCTCCCTCCCTTATATTTAAATACTTTGAATTTATTTGTATGAATTATCTTTAAATGTACATGTATGTATCATATTTGTATATATTATCTTTACATGTATAAATCATATGTGAACACATGTATTTGGTATAACTCACTATAATGTAATGTGAATATCCTATATGTGCATTGTCATAGAGGTGGGCAAAACTAGGACCAGCGGGAAGCGGTTATAAGGGAGGAGATGTAGGTTTGATATAAAGACAATTTTCCTGACCATTGGAGGTGTCCCCAAGTGTAATGAGTTGCCTTGGGAATATAAAAGAATAAAAAATGAGTTCACTTCACTAGGGGAACACAGGCAGGACTTGATTGCTACCTGTTGGTTAAAGCCTGGAGGAGATATCCTTGACCAGGGAAGTGATAGATTCCACGTTCTCTGAAATTCTTGCCAAATCTGAGCCTCTGGCATTCTAGGTTGGGGTTGAGTAGACTTAAACGGAAAGGATTCGTGTATTAAGTACTGTTGGGTATAGACAGTCAGAAGATGTGGCCACAGTCCCAATCTCTATCCAAATCTGTTTAT
Organism: Macrotis lagotis; assembly: GCF_037893015.1. NCBI lineage: Eukaryota > Metazoa > Chordata > Mammalia > Peramelemorphia > Peramelidae > Macrotis > Macrotis lagotis. The sequence continues at coordinate 23,744,385 of NC_133661.1, forward strand.
AGAATCTCAGAGCTGGAAGGGTACCTCAGAGGCCCTGGTCCACTCCCTGGTCCAACATGTACCCGAAAAAGAGCCAACATTATGGTCTCCCCAATAAGGGATCATCTGGGCAAAGAAAGCATTTAGCATATCACTATCTGTTAGATGCTAAGGTCAAGAAGGTAAATAAAGAAGTTCTTGCCCTCAAAGAGTCAATATTCCATCTATTTAGCTTTGTAAGTGAAGATAATTAGAAATGGGGAGCCCAGTAATCTCCAAGTCTGTGCATACCACTTTGGGATCATTTTAACTTCAAATAGACCCTGAAGCTGCCTGGCTGTAGTTCCCCTGTATTACAAGTTCTGAGTATGAGCAGAATCAGTCTCATTCCTCTTTGATCTTTATCTACTGAAATGCATCCATCATCTCTGCCCTATCCCCACCTCTTCTCTTTTCTGGGCCAAATGCTCTCAGTTCTTTCAAATGATGTTCTCTTTTGTCAAGTTCTCTGGGAACTTTACTCTTTCCTGTTCAATGTTCTAACCACAGAGGTGATGGGCTGGTCCACAGATGTATAGCATGTACCCAGTTGTATTTTTTTAATTATCAGAAAGATCAACCCATAGGAAGACACATCTTGAGGGTTCTGAGGCAAATCCCTAGGGTTATTGTACAAAGTAGAGGGTTAATTCTCAATTAATTAGTTGTTTCCAGCTGTGATGACTCTGAAGAGAAGATCAGGGGATGGAAACATCGTAGTGGACCTAATATAAGCATAGAACATAGTAGATCAGAGATGGAAAGGACCTGGAGATTGTCTGATGTCACCTCCTCACTTAGTTTCTCTGAATGTCAGAATCCTCATTTATAAAAGGAGAGATTGGACTCTGGGACAACTGAGATCCCTTTGAAAGCTAAATCTGTGACCCTAGGAAATCACCCTGCAGTTTTCCAAAGAAAACCTAGCCCACTATCCTCCCATTGGAATGGTTCCAACCTATGGATCATCTTTAGTCTGTCTGAAGGAAAATAGGGTTCGACACAGTAAAGTGCCTTTTGTCTCATGTGCCCAGCCCAAATGATTTCCCCAAAGTTTCTGACTGATGGTTCTTTCCACAATCTTATCAACTAAATGTGAATAATGAATAGATTCAATCATCATTGAATGATCTAATGGGGTGTTAGACCTCAGTCAATCAGCAAGAGCCTCCTGTGATAAACACTGGGGATACACAGAAAGACGAAAACATAGTAACTGCCCTTAATAAGACCACATTCTAATAAGGGAGACTTCCCATGAGATGTTTAATATCTGAATCATTTTGTAGAGAGGAAACATCTCAAGGATAAATTTTTCTTCTAAAACATGAACAAGAAATATTCAAATTAAATTCCTTTAGCATATATGTCTCCCTATCACAGGTAACTTAGTTACAAAACCTTTCTCTGTGTCTACTGATCTTTTAAACTTATTGAATTTGTAATGAATGACCGGTTGATGAGGATACAGTTTTGAAAACATACTTTCAAGAAGAGATCCAGGAACAAATAAATTGTGGGCTCAAAGAATTAGAGTTTTAAAAGAATTTATAGATGAGGAAACTGAGGTTTGGAAATAGAAAGTAAATAGTCAACCTGGGAAGAGAACACAGGTCTTTGGATGTCATAACCATCATCACATTTTATAGGAAGTCTAAGTAGCCAATGGTTTGCTGGTTAGATAGTCTCATCATTTCCATTTTGTTGGTAGTTGATTTTTTCCCTACTTAACGACAGTGCCTCGTTTTTCTTCCTTGAGAACATGAGCAAAGCTGTAAAATTCTCTCCTCTTTCTTCTTCCCCTTTTCCTTTACTATCATAATATTCAATCTGCCACTGCCCAGAAACGCAGGATATGACCAGTCTTGGCCCTTCTTGTTCTCCAGGATCCTAGTATGCACTACTGAAGATTTCTCAAGATGTTTGGTCACTCTCTCCCACTAGGTGGTGCTGGTTGATGACCATAGGTCACCCTGATCCGGGGACTAGCAAGGGCCTCCATCTGTCATCACTTCCTTGGCAAAGGGACTTGATCAGAGGCAGAGGACCTGTTGTCCATGCCAGGAATTTCTGAGTATCAAGTCATTCTCTTCCTCTGATTTGCTGTGTGTGGCCTTGGGCAAACCTTTCTCATCTTCATTGCCATGTCCATAAAATAGGTTTAATGGTGCTTATCTTGCTGCGTCAGAGGATGTAGAGGTATACCCAAGAAGTGTCCTATAGGCCCATTTCAGTGACTGGGTTTCATAATGTCTTATTGGGGAAAGTGCCATTATTAGAACTAATTGGAAGTTGGTTCTTGTCCTTTGTTAATGAAGAAGAAGTTGGAAGTATGGTAGCTTGGCCAGCTGAGAAAAGAAACCCAGTAGGTTGGGCAAGAGCATTGTTGAGCTTAAATCTAGCATTGTCATTGGTTCTTAAAGACTGGTTTTAGGTCTACTGGGAACCCATGGTCATGGGACCTCTAAGGGAACAACCCATGAGCTGGTCATTGGAAATCTCAGTGTTTTAGTCAAGACCATATCCAGGTGGCAGACAGTTCATTTACCCCACATCATTGGTCTGAGAGCATTGCATTCCACAAATGTTCCAGATAACTGGAATTTGCTTATTTATTAGTAAACCAACAAGTCACATTTCTATTGTAAGGTTAACAGAAGGTTTTTCCTCCCAATACCCCTGAAAGATGGACAGTGGAATTATGATTATTCCCATTTTTATAGATGAGGAAGCAGCAGATTAAAGAATTGTGGGGACTTGTCTGTTTTTTTGGTACCAAGGACAAAACTTAAAAACAAAACAAAACAAACAAAATTGGAACATGTAGGAGTAAGTTACCTTTCCCGATCCCCACAACTCACTCTCTCTCTCTCTCTCTCTCTCTCTCTCTCTCTCCCAGTCTAATGCAGGAGCTAACATTCAAACAACTATGCAGAAACCAGCTACAGACAAGATAAATCCAAGATGCTCAACAGAAAGCAAACAACAGTTGGTTGACAGTGAATATGCTTAAGTAGGAAGACCAGGATTCAGATGCTGTATGATTAGTTGCTCTGTGCCTCAGTTTCCCCATCTGTGAAAAGAGTGCATTGGCCTTGATGGCTTCCAAGTTCCCTTCCAATTCTAACATTATAATCCCTTTTGTCTTCCTATTGTCTTTCACGTGAGCCAAAACTTTTCTTCTTTCTTAAATAATGATAACAGAAACATCTAAGTGGTTAGTGTGTGCTAAAAACTTTCTATACATTTTTTCCGTTTGCTCCCCACAGAAGCCCATGTCAATGTTCCTGTCTCTTATAATCCCAGACTCCTCCCACTAATTTGGGATGGAAAATTAGGAACTAGAAACTGGAGGCTCAGGAGAAAGAATGTCAGAGCTGGAGTCACAAAGCCAGTTTTTAAATCCTGGATCTGCCTGCTATTATCTAAGTGACTCTGGGTAAGTCATTTCCCCTTGTGCCCTAGTCACCCATCTATAAAATGTAGGAAGGGATTGAACTGGGTGCCACAAATTTTTTTTAAACATTGCAATAACTATATTTCAATATAGCTGCTTGCCTTTGTCATTCTTCAAATTTTGTTTTGTTAATTTGAAAACATTATTCTGAGAAAGGGTTCACCAAATAGCCAAAGGAGGCTATGGTGGGGCCAAAAGGGTCACTTGCACATGTGATCTCCATTTGAACATAGAACACAATGAAACTGAATCTGTTCCTGCAGACTCCAGGCCATCATTCTACAGCAACATCCTTTCCCACAAGGCAGTGATGCCGTGGGGACCACCAGGACTGCATCAGGCTATCTGCTCCAGTGTAGAAGGGCTTGAGGTGGCCATGGGACTTTACTGTTTACTTTCTATGTTTCAAGATAGAAGATGTCCCAAAAGCCTTAGAACAAGTATAAAGCATTAAAACTTAAAGCTGCAAAAAGACTTTTGGGTCACCAAATATTGATAATATTTTTCTGGCATAAATGAAAAATTATGTTACTTATATGTTAAATACCCAGAAATCATAACTAGGAACAATGTGTGGAAGAAGGAAGGAGGGAAAGAAGGAAGGAAGGAAGGAAGGAAGGAAGGAAGGAAGGAAGGAAGGAAGGAAGGAAGGAAGGAAGGAACAAAGGAAGGAGGGAAGGAGGGAAGGGAGGGAGGGAGGGAGGAGGGAAGGAGGGAAGGAAGGAAGGAAGGGAGGAAGGAGGGAAGGAGGGAAGGACAGAAAGGAGGAAGGCAGGCAGGAAATCCCACTTAGCAGACCCCAAAGCATTTGTTTGTATATTAGTTTCCTGACCAAAAACTGCTCCTCCAAAGCCTCCTGATTTCAGATGATTTCATTGTTTTAAAGTCCACAGCTCACTTGGCTCCTGAAGCTGCTCTGGATCAGAATGTATACTTGAATATTCTTGGAAGAAAACTTCAAGGACCAATTCCAGATGATTCCCACCATTTACAAACCCAGTTACAAACCAAATTCCAAAGGAGCTGGACCTGGTCCCTGAGAGCATGGTCCAGGAGACTTGTGTCCAGGCTTTCCCACAAAGCTGACCCTGGGGCCCACCCATCCCCAATGTTCTGTAGCTCTTGGACTGTCCACTCATTGTCCTCCCCAGCTCTATATGACCAATGTATCTGATTTTCCAACCATATATTGCTCCTAAGTCATCCTTTGTGACAGTTCTTTGATGGAGAGGCAGGTCGGTGCAGTAGATGGAGCACTGAAGCTGAAGTCAAGAAGATCTGGATTCAAATCTTGCCCCACACACTTATTAGCTATATGCCTCTGAACCAGTCATTTCCCTCCTCCTTGCCTCAGTTCCCCTCATCTATAAAATAAGGACATTGGACTTAATGGTCCTTTTCAGTTCCGAATCTATTTTTCTCTGCTCCTGCAAATGCCTGCCAACCATTTCTCCCTGAGTTGGTGGGTGATTCCTGAAGTTCATGGAGACATGGAGATCTTGGCCTTCCAACATTCTATGACTGTAGAGTCATTGGGTTAGCCTTTGCCTCACGGTTCCTTTGGATGGATCATCAGATCAGATGGGGGGGGGGGGCTTTATCTGAACATCAGAGCCCTGGGAAGCAGTCAGCTGGCATAGGGAGTAGGGGTGGCCATGGCATCAGGAAGAGCAGAGCTTCAGTCCTGTCAGATATCATTCAAGGCCCATCATCCCTCCTTCAGCCTTCACAGAGGTGATGAGAACAGCACAGGGGTAGAGAGAATATTTTTGAAGCATTCTGCAAACTTTAAATATAAGGATGAAGTTTTATGATGATGTATGTTCATGCTGCCTCCCTTGTTTGAATGTAGGATTCTTACAGAGAGGGATTGGCTCTCCTATTTTTTTTTTGTCACCAATACCTTAGTGTAGAGTCTAGGGCATAGTGGGCAGTTAATTAATAGTAACTGAGCAGAATTGAATAGTGTGACATCCTCATTTTACAGATTAGGAAACTTAGGCTTGAAGGTTAAATGGCATAGCCAAGGACACACAGCCAAAAATCCTCAGAGCTGGGACTGCAAATGTAGTCTCTTGACTTCAAATACGGCACACCATAGGCAACTAAAGCTTGTCTGGTGGACTTTTTATAAATAAATAGCTCTTAGGAGTCACTAGGTGATGCACTGGATACAATGTCAGTCCTGGATTCAGGAGGACCTGTGTTCAAATCCAATCTCAGATACTTACTAGCTGTGTGACCTCTGGACAAGTCATTTAACTCAGATTGCCTCAAAACACAAATAAACAGATAGATAGATGATAGATAGATAGATAGATAGATAGATAGATAGATAGATAGATAGATGGAGAGAGGGATGTTAATATGTTACCTTCCCCCTTCCCCCTACCCAGGTCAATGTATTCAGTTAAATAATGATTCCTTTGAAATCATATTTTATCAACCTTAACCCCTCCCCCAAACAACACTAATAAACATATTTCAGGCACCATGGCAGTCTGTTGGGAAGGAAGTTAGGTAGACTTTCAAAATCACAGTGAACTGCCTAGTCTCCCTATGAATAAGGCCCTTAGGACACTTAAACCAAAAATTCAGACCACATGAAAAAATGTTCCTACTTAGCAAGCTGACCTCAGGGTTTGGGGCCTATAACAATGACATGTTTTTGGCTGGAGAGACAGTATGGCTTCATGGTTAGACACGAGACTTGGAAGATTAGGGTTCCACTCTGGCCTCTGATACATGTGATCATGGTTAGGTCACTTAAGGCAATCCTCTCACACTGAGATACAGACCAGAGCAGTGGTGGGCCAATGAGAATAATAATCTTGAGTAATAACAAGAAAAACCTGGTAGTGATTAGGACTGATCCCTGGTGTGGACGTTAGTGGATAGGGAATGACCAGCCCATTTGGTTGCTCTAGACAGCTCCACAAAGGGACGAATCTTTGAGGCAATATGTTCCTTTAAGAGGCAGTATGCTCTTGTGCTTAGAAAACTGGTCTCAGAGGCAAGAAGCTTTGGGCTCCAGTTGTTTCTGGCATGGAGTATCATATACTATGACCTCAGCGACATTATTAGCCTTTCTCAACCTTGGATAAATCTCTTAGTCTTCTCTACAAGAAATGATAGACAATCTCTGGCTGTATTGGTATAGGAGCCATCGATGGTCATCAATCAATAATCATTTATTAAGCACGGGAATATTTATTAACTATTTACTATGTGGCAGACAGTGTGCTATGATACAAAAAGAAACAGAAGACAAACTCTGCTGCCCTCGAGGAGCTTACAGTCTAGTTGTACCTCTTCTTAAATTGTGTTTGTGTGTGTATGTGTGTGTGTGTGTGTGTGTATGTGGTTTCTCTTCACTTTATTGTTGGGGTTCCGAGAAGCTCTCCAAAACTGTTCATTACAGAGAAGTCGTCAGTCCATACTGTTAGAGGGAATTTCCTCATTTGGGGGTTCTCTTCGTCAACGAAATCTCTATCCCTTGTTCCACACCACATCCAAGACTCTTCTGAGAGTGATCCACTTTTTCATTTTCACTGGTTCCTTCACTTCTTCCCTTCAGAGCTCAAGGGGGAACCCTCAGTTTCAATGCCATCTATTTGATGGCCCCTAATCTCCATTTCAATGAAGGAAAGTGTGCCCACAGGTGGGACTGCAGTGCCAGCAAAGGAGAGGGTGGCCCAGGGCAAGATCAGAACTAGGGAAGGAGCAAGTGAGGGATGGGTTTGGGAGTAACTAGTGAGCCAGAAGCCAAAGAATGAAAGTACCTAGAACCAGAGGCAGAACTAGAGCTATCCAAGTCTTGATGACTCCATAGCTCTCTCATTTGCTCTTTACTAGCATGGTGCCATTATTTCTTACCTGGACTATTGAAATGACCTCCAAATCGGTCTCTCCACTTCCATTCTAGTCCCAACCACTAAATAATGTCAAATTAATCTTGCTAAAGGAAGTTAGCTGGTGCAGTAGAGGCCCAAGCCTAGAATCAGAAAGATTTGAGTTCAAATTTGACCTCAGACACTTCCTAGTTGTGTGATCCTGGGCAAATCATCTCACCCTGTTTGCCTCATTTTCCTTATCTGTAAAAAGAATCGGAAATGGAGGTGGCAAACCACAGTATCTTTCCAAGAAAACCCCAAATGAAAACACCGATAATCAGACTGAACAGTAACAGTATGAAATATTCAGTAGGCTATTGAAGAAGTGAGACTAATGGTCAAGCGATGAACGAGGGTTGGAGCTAGAGATTTAGGAACCATATGCAAGGAGATGGTGGTGATTGGAATTCCTGTCCCCCCATCCCAGACCTGATCTCCCCCTTCCTATTTCTCCACTACCTCTCTCGGGAGCTCTCCCAGGATTGTCCTGCTTTCTTAGTACATCCTGATTTTAGTTCTTTGTGAACTTTTCTAGTTACCTGAGTCCTGAAAGAACTGATTTGGAGTTTCTGATTTGTTGCTTTCTATTTTCAGGATGAACAATAAATCATTACATAGGCCTTAGAGCCTGCAGAGGTTTTACAGATCCCAGCATCATAGGCCATCTGCTGATCTGTCATTCAACAAGCATCTGTTCAGTGTGAATCACGCAAAACCACAGTCCTAAAGGCATTGGGAGCTCCCACACCTTCTAACCCCGAATTCAACGGCCTCAATTTTATCAAGGAGGAACCTGAGGCAAATTCACATTGTAGAGGGCCTGAACAGGAGCGACTTAGGGTAGGTGGTTCTTAGGAACCTAATTCTACCCAACAAGTTCTTTAACCTCTTTGCTGTAGTTTTACTTGTAACATGGGAATACCTTACTACTTAATCGTGGGATTGTAATGAGGAAAATATTTTGATGGGGTTTTGTAGGGCTCTCTCTGTGCCTCAGTTTCCATGTCCATAAAGGGAGAGAGGTGTATTATATGATATCTATGGCCCCTCTCTAGCTCTAAATTCTATCTAGCCACTCTGAGCCTTTGTACTGGCTGGTCCCTAAGCCTAGAAGACTCTTTCTCCTCACCTCCAGGTGAGGATGACCTCATTTCAGTCTTTTCAGATCCTGCCAACTGTTGGGTCCAACCCTCCAAGTCACCTTGGGACTCTTTTGTGTACTTCTCTAAGTGTATGTGTGGCCTGCCTAGGTAAGAAAGGAAGCTCCTTGAGGACAAGGATTATTTCACTTCTGCCATTGCATCCCCCTCCCAGTAAGGAGCCTAACCAGCGTCTCTTGATGGAATGGATGAATGAATGAGTGAATGAATGGATGAATGAATGAATGAGTGAATGGGTGAATGAATGATTTGGATGAGAAGCACTGCAGCAAGTCTGTCTCAGTATGGGGAACATCTGGATTCAAATCCTGCTTCTGACACATCCTGACTGTAGCACCCTGGGCAAGTCCCCTGTTCTCTTCGTGCTTCAGGAAACTTCCCAAGACTTTAGTCTATGTCAGAGAGAAGGGTCTGTTCTGCTCAGGGCCTGTGTGGTGCTTCATCTCTGTATCTCCAGTGTCCCCCACAGGGGGACAGAATTGCTGCTTCCTGGGTTCTGGGGGGACTGAATTCCTTTGTCCCTAGCACTCTGGCTCGAACCATTGCTTGACTGCTCTGTCTGATGGCCTTGGGCTGGAGAAAGAGACCAGGACCAGTCAGTCATATTCCCTTCTGAGCCCTCAGGTCTTCCAAGCCCTGCAGAGTCAAGAGAATGAGGAAAGGGCTCTGCGAGATGCCTAAGGTGAAGACATGGGACAGATGGGCCCTGGCTGCTCTTCTCTGATCTTCTAAGAACTAACAGGACTTCTGAAGGGCTGGCCTGAAGACAGGCCAAAGGCCCTTTGCAATACTAAGGAGCTAAGGTTGCATCACCTCCCCTTCTGGGAAACTGTTCCCACCCCAGATGGAAAGACTGATGGCTTTTCTTTTCTTTTATCCTATTTTTTTTCTTTTCTTTTTTTTAAAAAAAGCAAAGGGATTTTTGAAAGCCGCCCCCCATCATATTTTGCTTAGATTGTCTCTTCCTTCCCTTTTCCCCAAATTTCTGACTGGTTCCAGAATCCAATGGGCTGAGCTACAGGCCAGGACCAGGAAAACTTACAAAGAAGCTAAGTTAGCTACTGGAATATATGTCTCTCTCAACTTCATTTCTAAACCCCAATTCTCTCTTTCTTCTTTTCTCCCCTCTCAACTCTCCCCTTCCCTTCTTCCTCTCCTCACCTGTCTTCCCATCTCTTCCCCTCTTTTCTTTTCTATCCTCAACCCCAACACACACTTAGGTTCCTATGACCCCAAATGATAGCTAAGGAGTTTTCCCGGTTCTCTTACTCACAAACAGACTCTGGCAAGGATGTTTCAATAATTGAGGAAGAAATTACAAAATCTGAATGCTCGGGATCCAGGAATCAAACTCATTTGACTGTACATGGGTCAGGGAAATGCCATTGGGTCACTCTCGTTTCATGATTACAGAGTTGAGCCAAGACATGCTAAATGATGGCTGCAAAGTGCATTTTGGAAGTGAATGATTTAGGTTTTTGCAAGCCAATGGGGTTAAGTGGCTTGCCCAAGGCCACACAGCTAGGTCATTATCAAGTGTCTCCTGACTCCAGGGCCCGTGCTCTATCCACTGCACCACCTAGCCACTCTTGAACAACTTTTAACTTAAGGCTTCCCAACCAGAAGGGAGCTGTACAAATAAGCAGATTAAGAACATGGGCCACTTGCATCAGATGGGCGTAGACTGGGGTTGGATTCAGCAATCTCTAAAGCAGAGGGTCTGAACCTTTTTTATTTCTTGGTCCTCTTGGGGAGCATCTGATGAAGTCTTTTCAGATGAATATTTTAAGTGCATAAAATAAAATGTGTAGGATTACAGAGGAAATGATTAGTTATCAAAATATGTTTAGTAAAATAAATTTGTGGATCCCAGTCTAAGACCCATTGGTTTAGACCATGATATATCGTCAAATGGGCAAATCATAGAGTTTGTCTGGCAGTACCTCTGCCTTAGAGAGTCTCTGCCAAAAGAAAAGACTTAGAATTGAAAAAGAGAAAGAAAAAGCTTGGGATGGATTTGGGAAATGACATGCCACTTGGAGGGCCCCCAAGTTTTTCTGTGAAACAAACCTATCATTTGAACCTCAATATGCTAATGATACCCTATGGTGCCAAATCATGAATGACTCCAATCTCTACAGAATGAAAATGGGAGGAAGGCGTCACTCAAACAATCATGGAGAGATGCAAGGTGGGCATAAATCATTTGTAGCATGTATTACCAACAATGAACTGGGCGTAAGATATTATCCAGGAGCTATAGGAGCCCAGAATGGGTAGGCCTGTTGGTCAAGGGCTGTGGTTAACAGAAGGACCATCCAGCAGGGTTCTGGGTTTCATGTACCATCAGGAGTCCTACAGATGGCTTCCAAGAACATTTGGTGAAGCCTGTGAAGAGCTTAGAAGAGTCTATGTCCAGAGTTAGCCAGAATAGGAAGAGAGTCTGGCCAAACTGGAAGGAGCCTTCGTGACAATAAGAGCTCATTTAATAATCATGTAGAGAGAGGGTGGCTAGGTGGCGCAGTGGATAGAGCACCGGCCCTGAAGTCAGGAGGACCTGAGTTCAAACCCGGCCTCAGACACTTAATAATGACCTAGCTGTGTGGCCTTGAGCAAGCCACTTAACACCATTGCCTTGCAAAAAAAAATAATCATATGGAACCTTCTGTGTGCAAGAGACTGGAGGGACAGAGAAGATGGAAGATGATGCTTACCCTCAAAAAGTTTCCACTCTACTGTGGGATTAAGTATGCAAAACAAGACCCCTATCTGTGGCAACATGAGGAGTCCACTGAAGCTTATGTGTCTGTAACATTAACCAGGACACAGATGTAGATCATTGCCTAAGAAAAAGGGCCTAAACTGACTCAAAACATAGCTTTCCTCTGAGGGCTCCTCTTTCTCATTTCTATGTCACATAGAAGTAACAATAAAATAATCCCTGGTACTGATATATCACTTGGTAGTTTGCAAAGCACTTTAAGTGATATCATCTCATTTACTCTTCCCAACAATCCTAGAAGGGAAGTTATATTATTATTATTATTATTATTATTATATTAAATTATCTCCATTTTATAGATGGGGAAACTGAGGCAGATAGCGTTAAAGGACTTGCCCAGAATCATATGCTTAGTAAGGCTCTAAGGCTAGAAATGAATTCATAACTGGTGCCATTGGGCTTCTTCTTATGTGCAGATGGTTAAATTTAGTTGATAATTGCAAGTAGCCCCCCTCTGCTTAGGTCCCCCTTGCATTTCTACTCATAGGCTGAGTGCTGGAGAGTATGACCACCTAGGGTGCTAGGGATGACAAGGGTCTCCTAGGGGCCTCACTATTAAAAAGCAAGTGCACAGCTTCCCCAAAGTGAGTTCCTCTTTAACAATCAGCCAGTGGACATGATTAGCCGACAGCAAAGGCAGACAAATACCATAGCTACAAAAATTCCCCACCTGGCTACCCTTGTCACAGATACACACAGCAGCGAGAAAAGGGGGCTCAAAGGGGAGTGACGAGGAGGTGGTGGTATGCTGGTATATGTTTAACAATCAGCTCTCTGGAAAGGGAGAGGGGTGGAGAGAGGGGATAGAGATGGGAAATAGTTTTACATTTCCTCTGCATTATCACGTATTCCCTTCCCTCCCCTCCCCCTCCTTCTTGCCCTCCTTCCCCTTCCCCTCCCCTTCCCCTCCCTTTCCCATCCTTCTTCCTCTCCTTTTTCCTCTCTTCCCCAAAGATAAAGGCACAAAAGGGCCTTCAAATTGTTCTCTGCCTCAAATGTCTCAAACTCTCCAATTGCTGCTGGTCGGGGCTGCTGGGTTTGTCTTCCTCGTGCCACCTGGGACCTGGCCCATCTTTGCCCAGCCAATGATGAAGCTTCATGTCTAATCCAGTTTGAGGATATTTTAATATTTAGAAAAGAGCTAATGGGCAAACAATTCTTTGCATCTTGTTAGCACATTACTTCATGACCTTTGTTCTCTGGTTTTTAATTTTCTGTGATTGTTTCAGTTAACAGTGGGAGATGAGGTACCATCCTCCCCCTCTATGTAAAGCCATGGAGACACACATACATGCATATATACATGTATGTCACAATACATGTGAGTATGTTCTGAGTGAGGGAGAGACAAAGGGGGAAAGAGAGGAGGGAGAGAGAAAGGGACTGTCAAGGAGAGATAAATACATGAAGGGAGAAAGGAAAGAGAAAAGAGAGAGAGAGGGAGAGAGAGAGAGAGAGAGAGAGGGAGAGAGAGAGAGAGAGAGACTGAGAGCTATCCCCTTCATTACCTCAAACTTGAGCCCAGAACTCAGAACCCATCCTAAGTCCCTGCCCTCTGCCCCACCAGGCTATGGTAGCATGGACCCATGCAGATCTTAGTTCCAAAGGGGCCTTTCCCATGGTCTTTCCTAGACCCGAAGCTCTTCTTTGGTCCTGGCTCCCCAGTGGGGCATCGCCGTCTGTCCTGCTTCAGCGCTCTCCTCTCCTCTCTGAATTTGACCCTCCCAGAGAATGCAGCCCTTGTGGACTGAATGACCTTCTGTGAAGATCACGGACGCTTCTTGGACTTCAGAGGGGTCCAGGAAATAAAGATCACTAGTTGTAAACCCCGGATGGAAAGCCTCAGCAGCTCCACAAAGGTTGGTGGGTTTCCATTCTAAGTCCTCGCCATGGCTTGGTCCATGTTTCAGTTTTATCCCAGAACCAAAAATTTTGAGAAAATTGAGCCCCAAGAGCTTGCCCAAGGTGATGGGGTGCTAAGTGGCAGTGCCAGATCCAGCCCCCTTGCCCCCATTGCACCCTCATTGTTAGCGGTCCGATGGACTTGACTTGTCGTTCTAGTCAATCCTCATGATTTTACCCAGGGGGAAACTGAGGTCTGGAAAAAGGAAGCAATCCTAACAGTAACAATAACTAGCATTTACACGGCACTTGACGGTTTGGCTCGGTGACCCTGCAGTGGAGAGGATTCCAGTCCTATACCAACTAGCTGTGTGACCCTGGCCAAGTCACTTTACCCTCTTTGGCTCAGTTTCCTTATGTGTAAAATGCCAACCACTCTGGGATCTTCGCCAAGAAAGTGGAGACAGTCAGACAAGAAGGCTCAATAACACCAAAAAATACTTTCCAAATATTAACTCATCTTAATTTTGTAACACCCCTGGGAGCCAGGTGTTCATTGACTCAAGTCAGTGATCACCTGAGTAGAAGGAGAGGCTCCAGGTGCCCAACTCATCTCTTCCCCTACGAAACAAGTCCCTTCCAACCACAGCTAGGTAGGTAGGGCAGCAGTCCGGCGGTCCGGCTTGCCCCTCAAGGCTCTGCAGCTCCCTCTGAATCCAGAGCTCTCTCCATCGCACCACACTGGCTTGAGCAATCATCCAAAGTAACCCAGGAGGGAGATAAGCAAAAGGATCCTTAAGAGTCTACAGTGGGGTGGGGGGGCAGCTAGGTGGCACAGGGGATAGAGCACCAGCCCTGGAATCAGGAGGACCTGAGTTCAAATCCAGCTTCAGGTACTTAATGATGCTCTAGCTGTGTGGCCTTGGGCAAGTCACTTAACTCTATACCTGAAATAATTTTTTTTAAAAGAAGCGACAGCTAGGTAGCACAGTGGATAGAGTGCCAGCCCTGAAGACAGGAGGACCTGAGTTCAAATCCAACCTCAGACACTTAGACAAGTCACTTAACTCCATTGCCTTGCAAAAAAAAACAATAAAAAAAACAAACAAAAAAAGAGTCTACAATGTTTAGAGCCCCAGCTGTGCTCCCCGGGTTAGACCCGGTTTCAGTAAGGCACAATCCCTGCCTCACAAGACTTAGAGTCTAGTGAAGGAACCAAGACCCCAAAGTACCTCAAAATTAGTCTGGGGTTTGAGAGAGGGACTCAAGGGCTCTGGGAGCCCTAAGGGAGGAAGGTCACTGCCCAAGGAGGAGGTGGGGCATCCAGGAAGGCCCCCATTTCTCTTGGATTTCTCCGGGCCTTTGGTTCAGCCTCCTCTGCTCTCCGTTCTAGCCTGTTTGCTTCTTGGACACCCTCTCGACCTCATTCCAATTATTTCTGGAATGGCTTTCCCTGGCTGAGTGGGACCTGCCAAATCCGGCCAGAGCCCAGCTGATTGTTCATTTGTGACTCAGTGGCCATTTAAAGGCAGACCTCAGACCGTTCTAATAAGGCCTGCTGCCAGCCAGCATCTTCTCCTAATTACTGTGATTTATATATTTTCTAAAATTCCCTAGCAGCCCTTAAACAGATTTCTTTTTTTCTTTAAGAAATTCTTGGCTTTGGGGGTAGGAGAAGCTCTCTTGGGCAAGGCCGGGGCTCCGAGGAAGGAGAAGCCAGCCCAGCCCAGCCCTCCCTGCCTTCATTCAGCCTGATTTTCTGTTTTCTCTCTCTCTCAGCCTCCCCGCCACCCCCAAACCACAAAGGCAGCCTGCACGGTGGGCCTTCCAACAGGAACTGTCTGCTAGAGCCTCTGAGTCAGCTCCTTGCAAGGAGTCACAGCTGGCTCAGCATCAGGCTCTCCAGCCTCTCTTCTCCCCCCATCCTTTCTCCGGCTCCTGCCTGCCCGCGGCTCCCGGAGCCCCCTGCCCAAAGCTCTGGTGCAACCTGAACCCGATGGCCTCTGGGAGCGTTCCTCGGTGGCTGAGGGGAGCGGGCCAGAGGGGAACGCAAGCCTGGCTGCCCAGGGCC
This sequence comes from Macrotis lagotis, assembly GCF_037893015.1. Taxonomy (NCBI): domain Eukaryota; kingdom Metazoa; phylum Chordata; class Mammalia; order Peramelemorphia; family Peramelidae; genus Macrotis; species Macrotis lagotis. The sequence goes on from NC_133661.1 coordinate 23,759,608, forward strand.
AGGCCGGGGCTGGGGAAGCAGCTAAGGTCAGAAGCCAGCCCGAGGCAGACAGTAGTACAAATAAACAGCCAGGAGCAGACAGACATCGAGTCAGGAAAAAACCCCTTGATGGCTAGACTATCAGTTTCCCAAGTCCCTGCCCGGGAATGTTGAGTGCAGGCTCACTGGGGCTGAGACCAGGAAAAAACCCAGTTAAGGGCTCAGCTCAAAGAAAGGAGCACCGGCCCTCCCAGCCGTCACCTTCCCGGCCCACAGGAGACGTCTTTTTCCTATAGCGTGACTTGCTTCTGTCCTGCCCCCCCATCCTGCCTTACTGATTCAGGGCCCCCTTGTCCCAGAAGAGCCCTTCCACCGGCCTCCATCCGAAGTGGCTCTGGGACTCTTGATCTCAGAACACAGACATGAAAAGTTCAAGTGACTTACCCAGGGTCAAACAGTCAGAAGAGGGCCTTGAACCCGGCCTCGAGGCCCTTCTCTAACCAAGTCACTAGGCGGCACAGTGGATCTAGAGTTCTGCTGGATTCCCATAGACCTGAGTTCAAATGTGGCCTCAGAGGCCTTTTTAGCTTCAGTGTCCTCATCTGTAATCTGGGCCTGATAATGGCACCCCCTCCTGGGGCTCTCCAGAGGACAAACTGAGGCAAAATCAGTAAAATAGCATTCAAACCTAGGAGGGCTGACCAAAGCTGGCCATTCTTATTACCCTTCCTGGGATAAAGGTGGCCAAGTAAAGGTCCTTTTAATACATCAGTAAGAGAGGTTGGAAATTAGTTTGTATGTGAAGATGGGGTGTCCTGATGGGGTGAGACCCACAAGCCACCCTGGAGTCAGAGGCCCTGCCCCCTGGTCCTCTACTCGTCTTCTTGTCATCTTGGGCAAGGTCCTCATTTCTTTCTGCCTCAATTTTGTTATCGGTAACATGGGGATGTGAGCATTTTCTTGACCAACTGAATAGGATTACTATTAGAATGCTCCCCCTCCCAGGAAACCTGGAATCACCCCAAAAATGACCTGGGAAAGGACAGTTTTTTTTGCCTTTCTCCTTCTCTTCTGCTTTTAGACACATTAAGTAGTTAGATGTTTCTTGACTGACTGACTGACCTGGTTCTGAATCGAAATGAAAATCCTCATGAAATAAATGCACACACTGGTAGGAGATCTTAGTCTGTGATCCATGAACTTAAAAAAAAGAGAAGAAAAACATGGGTTACTGTACTTTGATCAAATTGGTCTCCTTTTGTGTTTTTTTATGTAGTTTGTTTTACGCATTTAAGAACAAAGTTTGAACAAAGTGCAAGGTCTATTCCCTTTAATTTAGAAAAAAAGAGATATCTTATTGTCTGATCCTGCTACCTCTTAGACTTCTCTTCTCTTTAAGGATATGATTTCTCTCTCATCACACCCAATTTGGATCAAGGTACAACATGGAATCAAAGTAAAGACTGACAGAGTGCTTTCCGGGGGGGGGGGAGGGAAGCAAGATTGGGGGGGGGATTGTAAAACTCAAATAATATCTTTAATAAAATTAAATTAAAAAACAAAGAACATTACTGCGACAAGGGGACCAGAGGCTTCCCTAGACTGGCTGCCAGAAGGGTTCAGAAACCCCCCCCCCACAAAAAAAAGGTCCTGCAGCTGGAGCACCCTGGAGGGGGAGGGAGAGAAATTCTGAATTCGCAGCAACTGGGGATTGTAAAGGAAGGAAAGAAGTCTTATCCTGCTTAGCTCCAGAGAGTACAGCCAGGGTCCCTGCAAAGGGGACAGAATTGGGAGTCAGAGGACCGCCCCCACCACCTGTGTGATCCTAGACGAGACACAACTTCCCTGTGACTCAGTTTCCCGAGCTGTAAAATGATGGCGCTGAACTAGATGACCTCAGCCCTGTTTCTATGATCCTGAGTCATAGCAAGTCAGAGCTTGGCTCTCTGCAAGGAGGAAATTCCAAGCAATTAGGACTGGCCAAAAAAGGACTGAGTTTCCTTTGGGGATAACAATAAGGCTCTAATTGACCTAATGCTTTGGGGCTTTTTCAAAGCATTTTTCCTCCATCCTGATCGCATTTGATTCAGGTAACAAAGCTGTTAGGGAAGGGGTGGAAGATGTGCTGGGGCTGCGCCCATTTTACAGGTGAGAACGGGAAACTGAGGGAGGGTTAAGGGGCCTGCCTTACAGTCACCTAATTAATAAGAAGCTGAGTCGGGGGTCTTCCTGCTTCTCCGTCCATTAGCCCACTAAGCCATCCCCAGGGTCTTCAGGCAGGGACTCAAGGACCATAGCTGTAATGATGACCCATGTTCAGTAAGTGGGTGGTCTCTTGGGCCCCTATTGATTCAGGTTCTGTGGTTGGTGGTCCTGAGATAAAGGTGTCTGCAATGGTCCCACTGAGGTGACCAAGTAAAGGTCCTTTTAATACATCAGTAAGGCAGGTTGGAAATCAGCTTGGGTGTGAAGATGGGGTGTCCTGATGGGGTGAGGCCCACAAGCCACCCTGGAGTCAGAGGCCCTGCCCCCTGGTCCTCTACTTGCCTCCCACCATTTCTCTCAGCCTCAGTTTTATCATCTGTGACGTGGGTATAGGATCATTTTCTTGACCGACTGCACAGGATTACTATTAGGAACCCCCAGGAAACCTGGAGTCACCTCCGAAATGAGTCTTAGTGTTATTGTAGCTGAACTGTTTGTTTTTGGGGGGGTTTTGGAGATTACAGACTTGATCAATGTGGGGAACCCCCTCTTGTCCCAGAAGAGCCCTTCCACCAGCCTCCATCCGAAGTGGCTCTGGGACTCTTGATCTCAGAACACAGACATGAAAAGTTCAAGTGACTTACCCAGGGTCAAACAGTCAGAAGAGGGCCTTGAACCCGGCCTCGAGGCCCTTCTCTAACCAAGTCACTAGGCGGCACAGTGGATCTAGAGTTCTGCTGGATTCCCATAGACCTGAGTTCAAATGTGGCCTCAGAGGCCTTTTTAGCTTCAGTGTCCTCATCTGTAATCTGGGCCTGATAATGGCACCCCCTCCCGGGGCTCTCCAGAGGACAAACTGAGGCAAAATCAGTAGAATAGCATTCAAACCAAGCAGGGCTAATCAAAGCTGGCCATTCTCATTACCCCTCCCAGCCTCTCCAGGTGACGATTTACATCAGTGTGATAAGCAATTCATTGTTCTCTCTTCAGTAAATTGAATAAGGATCTTCTCCTTAAGATTTAAACTCAGAATCTTCTGGGGCAAACCTCCAAGTTCCTTTTGTTTTGTTTAATATGCAAACGAAGGGAGCAATTAAATTGTAGATGCTTTTGAGTCTGTTTCTAATCCTCAATGTCCCTCCAAGAGGTGAAAGGTAGCTCCCAGCTGTGGTGGAGGGAGAAAGGACTGAATTTAACCCCTGGAAGACCTGAGTTTGAATCCTACCTTAGAATACTTGGTCAGTCACTGAAAATCTCTCAACCTCAGTTTCCCTATTCCTAACTATGAGGATAGTAATAGGCCCTATCATACCAATGGTTTGTTAGGATCTTAGGTAACAACAAATAATCATATTGGCCCAAACATTGTACAAATATTATTTCATTGGATCTTCTCAACAGCTCTGAGAGGTGGTTGCTATCATCATACCCATTTTACAGGTGAGGAAACAGGCAAAGCGACATGACTTCACACTGGTAAGTGTCTGAGGCTTTCAGATTCCAAACCCAGATTCCATCCAGCAAACCCTTTTCTCTTGTTCAGTTGTGCCTGACTCTTCATGGCCCCATTTGGGGTTTTCTTGGCATATAGAGATTAGGGTGGTTTGCCATTTCTTTCTCCAGCTCATTTTACAAATGATAAACTGAGGCAAACAAGGTCATGTAGCTAGTGTCTGAGGCCAGATTCAAACTCAGGAAGATGACTCTTCCTGAGCCCAGGAGTGGAGTTCTAGCCACTGCACCACCCAGATTTCCATATGTAATGTAATCTTAAAGCCAGCTATCATTATAAAGAGAAAGGACCCACATGTCCCAAAATGGAGCAAAGTGGATGCCCATCCATCAAAGAACAGTCCAACAAATTAGAGCTTATAAATGGAATAATATAAGAAAAGTTGAATCTGATCAACTCAGAGAAATATGGAAAGAATAGAAACGATGGGAAAAGCCGAGGTAGAGATCTCTATTCTGATTCCAATAATACAAAGGATGCAGCTCATAAGGTGGAGCTGGGACCTGGTCTGCAGGGACAGACCTGGGCTTGAGAAGGCTCATGATGAAGAGACTGGCCCAAAGTCACATAAGAAATAAGGGTCAGAGGTGGGATTTGAACTCAGGTCTTCTGATGCCAAGGTCAGTGCTCCATCATCTTTCTTAGAAGAGAGGAGATGACAGATGAGGAAACATTCAACAATTTGTCCAAGGTCCCACAGCTAATAAGGTCAGAGGTTCTTTTTCTAATAACATGCAAAGATAGCTTTCAACATTTATCCATTTGCAAGTTTACGAGTTCCACATTTTTCTACCCCCTTCCCTTCCCCCTTCCCCATGGCAGTAAGCAATAAGGTAAAAATTGTATCTGTAATGACATAAGAAGTGAGATTTAATAATAATAGTTGTGATAGTGAGAGTTTCTAAAGCTCCTTAAGACTTGGAGAGTACGTGACAAATATTAGCGCATTTGATCCCTAGAACATCACTAGATAGCTGTTATTATCTCTAGCTTGGAAACTCAAACCCAGGACCCTGGATTTTAAATCTACATCAGCATGTTTGTACCATAACAATAATTCTAGGTAACATTTCTAGAATGTTCACCATCTCTTTTCTCATTTATTTTTCTCAGCAAGCACAGCCCAATCCAGCAGCAATGGCCTTGCCCCTCCTCCGCCGTGTCTTTTCTGGATTGTCCCCTGTGTCTCGATTGCCCTCCCTGCTCCCCTCAGCCGCCTGGCTTATTGTAAGACTTGACCAGATGGTCACCCAGGCTCCTTAAGGGCAGGGACCATGGTCTTTCCTTTCTTGTCTCTTTGTAATCTTGTGATCAGCAAAGTGCTTCATGGATGTTTACTGACTCTCTGACAAATGTCCCACTTTACAGATGAGGAAACTGAGGGTCACTCACCCATGTCTATGAAGGATTTCATAGCTGGCATCTATGTAATGATTTAAAATTTGCAAAGCTATTTTTGTAGGTGATGCCATTTGGCCCTGACACCGAACCTGGTGAGACTGTTATATCCCCATTTTACAGAGAGGCTAAATGATTTATCCAGGATCACACAGCTAATAAATATCCGGAGGTAGGATTCAAACCCTGGTCTTTTTGATCCCAAACCCATCATGTTAAGGGTTGCGCCATATTTCTTTTTTGGAGAATGTAGCATTCTAAGATTTACAAGATGCCTTCCTTCTGTGATTGAATGAGCTTCCACATGAATCCATTCATGTATGAATGAATGCAATGAGGAAACAGAGGAAACTAGAACACAGGGGTGAGCTCTGGTTTCCTGATAAGTTTTGCTCTGGCAGTTCCACAGGACTCAGCCTTGATGCCCTTCCAAGTAGGATCTAATCTAGAAGCTCCAGGTCTTGCCATTTTGCCCACTGGTAACTTCTACTGTGTCACACACTCCTTCTCTTAAGGTATTTGAAAGTTGTGGCACTTGCTGAAGCCCTGGAATGATAGAGAAGGTCAGCACAGCCCCTGCCCAAGGATGACTTACAGAGTCGGGAAGTCTTCCTTGTTTTTCAGGAAAAAAAAAAAGAAAAGAAAAAAAGAAAGGAAAGAAACGAAAAGGAAAGGAAAGGAAAGGAAAGAAAAGAAAAGAAAACAAAAGAAAACAAAAGAAAACAAAAGAAAAGAAAAAGAGTTGTGATAGATAGATGCTTAGAAATGGCCTTCTCTTTACTTAGCTAACCTGGTCCTAAGACAAAGAGGATGGGCTCAGGGGCACCATAATGGCTAGAGTGTTGTGTGTGGAATGAGGAAGACTCTTCTTCCTGAGTTCAAATCCCACCTCAAAATCTTACTAGCTATGTGACGCTGGGCAAGTCACTTCACCCTGTTTGCCTCAGTTTCCTCAGCTGGCAAAAGAACTGGAGTAGGAAATGGTAAACCACCAGGAAAACCCCCAAATGGGGTCACAAAGAGTAGACATGACTGAAAACAACCCAGCAATGAGAGAGACCATCCATCACAAGGCTTCCACTTGGAATATCCCTTCCAGTGTGGTAGGACTTACAATGCCCTTCCAGGGCTATCTTCACAGCTCCTTCATGCTGAGTAGAGTCACCCAAGAAAGACTTGGGCAAGAGCTTGGGTTTGTTTGGATTTTGTGGGTAGATTCACATTAGATCTGTGATTTCATGAATGTGGGGAACTTCCAATGAGGATACTCCCCCATCAATAAATAGCAGTGCCATTTCTACAAGTTGGGACTCTAGGGCCAGAGCTGGAAGGGCTCTCTCAGGCTACCCAGTCCACCCTCCTCATTCTACAGACAAGAAAGCTGAGGGGAAGGGAAGCTCAATGATTTGCTCAGTCCCACAAGTAATAGGACTGCCATCCTGTCCTCGTGATTCTAGAGCCAGGGTTCTTCCCACTGTCTTGGAAGATTGTCTGGGCCACCGAGACATGAAGGACAAGACAGTCTTAACATGAGGAATGCAACTGAAAAAAAATAGCCCTTTTTTATAGGATATTTCCAAGGAAACTCTGACTCCACAGACAGTTCCCTATCTACATCGTCTCCCTTGTAATATGGCAACACACTTGTCTACCTTGGAAAGTGGGCCAACACCCATAGTAGTGATGAAGAGGCAGAGTCCCTGCATAGTGGAAAATACACACACACACACACACACACACACACACACACACAACTATGGCTGTGGAGCAAACAAGTAATAAAGACCTGAGTGCTGTTCATTTGGTATGATTCATTCTTGGAAATTACGGTTTGCATCATCATAGGCCTTGGAAGTTCAGAGAAGCCAAGGAGATGTTCACCCTGAGTTAACATTCCAAGTTTGACTCATGAAGTTAAAATAATAGGCTTCTAACCCAGAAATAGTTTGAATGGCAATTCACCATAATCTCCAGCAGAACTACTCACCAAAGAGGAGCATGTGGTAAGAACCATATGAAATACCGTACAATTTAACAGGGGCATCCAAGGGACAAAATGGATACTGTGGAGTCAAGAAGACCTGAATTCAAATCCTGCCTCTGACATATATTAGCTGGTGACCCTGAGTAAGTCATCTAACTGATGTCTGCCTCAGTTCCCTTCTCTGTAAGAATGGGATAACAGCCAACCTCTAAGGATCATTGCAAGAATCAAATGGAAGGCTTTTTTCTATTTAGTTTCAGATTTCATAAAATAATCATAATTCACCCTTAATAGAGTTATTTAAGGTTTGCAAAGTGCTTTCTCCATGACAGGCCTAGGTCCTGTTTTACATATGAAGAAACAGATTTAGAGAAGGGATTTTGGTTTTAGTCTGGAACTAAGAACTATCTGAATTTTAACACCCATTTCCTGATGCTCTGGTCTGAATCCTGAAGCCCTATGCTTCATTTTCAGACAGTCTCATCTGCAAAGCAGTTTCCTTATGGGGACCCTAAGGAAATATCATGAACTGAGGAAGGATCATAAAATAGATCCCTGAACTGGGCAAAGGCTGCTCTCCAAAGACTCTAAAACCACTAATGACCACTCTGAGTTGACCCTTGAGAGACAGAGCTGCAAGTTCAATAGGGGGCTGGCCTTGGAGTCAGGAATTAGTCATGTTCAACTCTTTGTGACCCCATTTGGAGTTTTCTTGACAAAAATACTGGAGTGGTTTGCCATTTCCTTCTCCAGGTCATTTTAAAGATGAAGAAACTGAGGCCAAAAGGATCAAGTGACTTGCCCAGAGTAGTATAGCTAGTAAGTGTCTTAGCCGGGACATTTACTGCCTATGTGACCATGGGTAGGTCAAGCCTCAATTTCCTCATCTATAAAATAAGAGGTTTGGTCTAGATGCCTCTAAGGACTTTTTTAACTCTAAATCTATCCTGCTTTGATCTTTGGATTTCATAACAGACAGATTCTGGTGTACCTAATAAATTAACCTAATGTACATTGGACCCATCACACGAAAGTCGAATATTTTCTTCCTAGATTGTGCCAATTTGAACAGATCGTTATGCCTATCAAGAAAGTACATCAAGTTCGAGGTGTGTTTCTAGATTATCTGCACAAAATGTGACTCTTAGCTCCAGCTGCCCCCCATGCCAATGTCAAAGCTCAGGGGTTGGTGCTGCTTGGAGGAGCATTTTAAAAATTCATTTTGTGGGTGGCTTTGGCTGACCTCCCAGCCCTCAAGGGGCTATTTTCCCTGAACTGAACTGGCTGCCAATCAGTCTTGTTTGTCAAACTGGCCAATTGATCAATCAATCAATGAAGGTTTCTTAAGTGCCCAATGTTTGCCAGTCACCATATTGAGTGACAAAGCTACAAAAAGCAAACTAAAATGTCTCCTGTCTTCACAAAGCTTATTTTCTCCGAGAGGTAACAATGTACATTAAGACTTCAAGGTCCCTGACATTAATACATTGTTGGTGGAGCTGTGAACTCATCCAACCTTTCTGGAAAGCAATTTGGAATTATGCCCAAAGGGCAACAAAAATGTGCATACCCTTTGATCCAGCAATGCCATTACTGGGTCTATACCCTGAAGAGATGATGGAAAAAGGGTAAAAACAACACTTGTACAAAAATATTTATAGCAGCCCTGTTTGTGGTGGCAAAAAATTGGAAATTAGGTGAATGTCCTTCATTTGGGGAATGGCTTAACAAATTGTGGTACATGTATGTCATGAAGCACTATTGTTCTATTAGAAACCAGGAAGGATGGGAATTCAGGGAAGCCTGGAGGGATTTGCATGAACTGATGCTGAGTGAGATGAGCAGAACCAGAAGAACACTGTACACCCTAACAGCAACATGGGGGTGATGGTCATCCTTGATGGACTTGCTCATTCCTTCAGTGCAACAATCAGAGACAGTTTGGGGCTGTCTGCGATGGAGAATACCATCTGTATCCAGAGAAAGAATTATGAACTTTGAATAGGAATAGTCTATTCCTGTCAAATTAGAAAAAAAAATTATTTTATGTAATTTTACTATCTCATACTTTTCTTCCTTAAGGATGTGATTTCTCTTTCATCACATTTAACTGAGATCAATGTATAACATGAAGCAAATATAAAGACTAACAGACTGCCTTCTCTGGGGTGGGGAGGGAAGCAAGAATGGGGGGGGGAAATTGTAAAACTCAAAATAAATAAAATCTTTCTTAAAAGAAAGTCTTTAAATAAAATAATTTTTAAATTCTTAAAAAAAATAAAAAGACTTCAAGGTCCCTGACTGGTGAAAGCCTTGTATGACCCCCAGGACCAGTCCCATTGCTGGATCTCCTGCCAACCCTATGCTGCCATCCCCTTTCTGTACCATATTCCCTTTCCAGAGCTGGAAGCAGAAGCCAATCGAAAAGGGCCCCTAATACTGGAAAGGGTGTCAACCTACTCCCCTTCAGCTCCTCACCATTCCAGGAAGTTTACAAAGCAAAATATCCCCTTCTTGCTACAACTTCCCTTCACGTAGGGTCTTCATAATCGGAATGTAAGCTCCTTGAAGGCAGGGACTGTTTGTATCCCATAGTTTATAGTAACTGCTTCAAAAGATGTTTTTTTTTCATTCACGAGTTCAATCATTCACTCATTCACTGGCCCTTCTTTTCCCAGAGGCATTGCCTCTAAGCAGAGAAATATTTATCTTGGGTTTACCAACTGCCCAGACTTCCTGAGGTTGAGGGGATCTAGTTCCTAACTTTGAACTCTTGACAAATTTCTGGAAAGAACCCAGAGGGTCGCCATGCTGGGAAGAGCCTTCAAATCAAACAGCTTTGATTGGGAGGAGGGGGGAGATGAAAGATGGGGTGGGGCACTATTATCTGGGGGATTTCAGGAAAGGCCTCCCACAGGAGGTGATTCTTGATCTATCTTAAAGTTAATGAGGAATTCCAAGAGCTGAAAGCTGGGAGGGAATGCCATCCCTTGGAGGGTAGACTATCTTGCTTAAAGGTATGGAGATGGACTAATTGATGGAGAGCTACACTCATCCTGCCTCATTAGCTGGGTTGCCCTGAGCAAATCACTTGTTTCCGTTTTTTCATCTATAAAGTGATACTACATGAAAAGAAATTTGCAAACCTTTCAATATCATATAATTGCAATTATTATGTTATGTGAAACAGTATGGATCCAAAAAACCTTGACAACGTTGGACAATAGAGGCTAAACTGAAGTACTGGAAACCTTCCCCAACCCCTCTTCATTGCCTTCCCCCTGTTGATGATATCTCATTTATCTTGTATATGGCTTGTTATGTAGAAGTGTCTGATGTAGAGATGCATGATGTCTCCCCAGAAGACTTTAAGTTCCTTGAGGCAGGGACTGTCTTATTTCTCTTTTTGTACCCCCAGCTCATAACACAGGGCTTGGCATATTTGCTTTAACAAATATTTATTGATTGATCAATGATAATAATAATGATGATGATGTTGTTCTGTGTTGACACAATTCTTTGTGACCCCATTTGGAGTTTGCTTGGCAAACACACTGGTTTACCATTTCCTTTTCCAGTTTATTTTACAGAAGAGAAAACTGAGGCAAACAGGGTCAAGGGACTTGTCCAGGTCAAAAGTTAGTGTCTAAGGTAGGGTTTGAACTTAGGTCCTTCTGACCCCAAGCCTGGTGCACTATCTGCTATGTCACTCAACTGTCAATAATAAATAATAGTAGTAATAATAATAATAATAATAAAAGAAATGGAAGAAGAGGAAGATGAATAAAAGAAGAGAATATGTGTGTGTGTGTGTGTGTAGGTGGGGGAGAGAGAGAGAGAGAGTAGAGTAGTACATAAAAGCTCTTTAAGGTTTATAGAGTGGAGACAGCTAGGTGGACACACTGGATAGAGCACCTGCCCTGGAGTCAGGAGGATCTGAGTTCAAATGTGACCTTAGACACTTAATAATTGCCTAGCTGTGTGGTCTTGGGCAAATTACTTAATCCCATTGCCTTGTAAACAAACAAAAAAGATTTACAGAATGCTTATCTTGTTTGGTCCTCACAAAACCTCTGAGAGGTTGATGCTATGATTATCCCCATTTTATAGTTGAGGAACCTGAGGCAGACAGAGGTGAAATGATTTGTCCAAGGTCCCACAGCTAGCATCTGGGCCCAGATATGAAGTCTGAGCTTCCTTACTCCATGTCCAGAGCCATCTAGCTGCTATGAAAAGTCTATCTCCACTTGGGTCCCTAACATCAACTTGACTGTAGGAACAAAACAAATTCAAGGTATTTTTCTTTCATTATGACATAGTCTCATATGCACTTTGAGTTCTCCAAAGTCCATACCTTCCAAGCATGCCCTTTTCCCTGTAGAATTGTGAAATGATTGAAGAGGCAATGACAGACTTTTGATGTTGCTGGTGAAGGGATGGTTGCCCCAAGAATTTTTCAGATGACTACCCCGATGGAGACATGGCACTTTTCCTGTCATTCATTGCCCAGAGCAAAGTGGCCTCCAGACCAGTCTTACCAGTGACTCTCATTGGCACACTTTGGCCTCCAGTTTCCCCTTGAGGTCAAAATTCAGAACAAAGATCTTTGATCATTATCTCAGAGGACATAGAAACCACAAAATGAGATTCAATTTTGAATTTTGTGACTTCATCCACTTGGAGAAGTGATCGGAAATGTAATACACTCAAAATTGTAGTCCAAAGGTTCGGAACAGACCAAACAGGAGAGCAGTTAGCGTGTCAGATGTCTTGCAGTAAGAAAGGAGGACCAATAAAGGCTTAGTGAGGCATGGAGAGAGGTCATGAATGACTGAGCAAAGGGCCTGAAAGTTCCTTTTTCCTTGGTCTTGGTAGGAGGAGACCCATCATCGAGGTCCATGTGTGTCTGTATGTGTGTATGATGTGTGGTGTGTGTGTGTGTGTGTATTACAGAGAGAGAAAGAGAAAAGAGATGAGAGAGAGAGAGAGAGAGAGAGAGAGAGAGAGAGAGAGAGAGAGAGAACATGCCCCAATTTTGGGGGGGGGGTAGATGATGTTACTTAAAAAACAAACTACAGAATTTATTAATTGTCTTTGCTTTGAATTTACTGTGCCCTTGGATTACTCTTCAAGGTAAGTAGGTGGGGATAAGGTAAGGCAAATGTGGGCCCTCCAGACCACCTTGAACCTGGAGTACATACCTTTAGGGGACCCATATTGTGAGTTATTGGGGTACCTTCAGGTACCATGTCCAAAATGATGATGATATCTGTAGCATTGACTCAGAAGCTTTTCGTGAGGAATAACTAAGATAATTGAGGTCTCAATTAGTACATGAGTGTGAATAATAAGTTCAGTGAGAAGCAGCAAGGTGGTTCTGTGGATTTAGTGCTAGGCCTGGGGTCAGGGATCAGATCTAGTCTCAGATTCTTCCTATCTGTGTGAAGCTGGGCAAGTCCCTTAACCCCTGTCTACCTCAGGTTCCTCAGCTGTAAAATGGGGATAATCATAGGAAAACTATCTCCCAAAGTTGTTTTGAGTCAAATAACTTTATATTTGTAAAAGGTTTGGCTCATGTTAGGTACTTAAGAAATTCCTTTTTTCTTCCTTCCTTCCCATGAAGTAGTTCAAATGATTCAAGTTTGCGTTGCATGTTTCCAAGGGGCTGGCACCAGCTGCTATATTGTATGTAATGATAATGTATTCCAGGCCACAGAATATAGGTAACAAACTTCATGGCAGCTTGGTGAGACAGTGGATAGAGAACTGGGCCTGGAGTCAGGAAACCCTGAGTTCAAATTCCGCCTCAGACACTGGCTGGGTGATGTTGAGCAAGTCACTTCACCCTGTTTGCCTCAGTTTTCTCATCTGTTAAATGAGCAGATGAAGGAAATGGGAGATCACTCTAGTATCTCTGCCAAGAAAACCCCAGATGGAGTCATGAAGAGCAGGAGATGACTGAAAAATGACTCAATAACAACGAACCACTTCTCAGATTCATTATTCACATTGATGGAGCCCTAACTATAAAAAAATGAGAAGTATCTGGCGAAGCTTGAAGACCCGTAATTATTTCAGTTATTACTATTGTGATATCAGACAACAGGCTGTGTTTTAAAAGTCAGACAAGACCTTTTTTCCCATCATTTCCTAAGCTATTAGAATTCTCTCTATCGATTACAATAGCCAACTGACCTAGTTAAAATGATATGGATAACCAATAGCCGACTCATCTAGTTTAAAATGGCTTGAAAGGAAAGATCTGGGATAATCTACACCAGTGGCCAGTTTATTGTAGACCCCTTTATCCATTTTTTTGGGGGGGTTTGCTGTTTGCATGGTTTTAGACAGCTCAGTCATATTCAGCTTATTTGAAATTTTGTTTCCCTGACTGTCCTGAATACAACCCATCAATCTATTGATCAATCAGCATTAAGAAGAGCCTACTATGTGCTGCCTATTGCAAAGGCAAAGATAAAAGTAGTTGGTGCCCTCAAGGAGTTTATATTCCATTGAAAGAGACAACATATAGTTATAAATGTATAAATGAAGTATCAAAATGGATGGAAAGTAATTTTGGTGGTTTGGAACATTGTTAGGTCTCTGCGCCCTCCACGTCATCTCTGGAAGCCTCTGGTCAAAGAGATACAGCTAGTTAATTTCCAATGGGGGGGCACATCCTTCTCAACCTTGACCATTTGCCTGGCGGAGGTGGCGCTGAATCCATGTTTTTTATGGTCAAGGGGAAAGTCATTGGAATAATCCAATGGACTGTAGCTGGGGTTGGAGTCAGAAGCTCATTGATGTCTTCTTGGCCCTAGAATGGAGAAGCCACGGCATTGGAAACCCATTCTTCTGACTAAGAATGTCTTAAGTCAGTACTGATCAGCTCAGGGTTTCATGGTTCAACAAGGAAGATTCTTCCTACTTAGCAGGAGAAGCAGAAGGTTTGACTTTGTAGTCAGAAGAGTTAGGCTTGAGTCCTGCAGCTGTCACTTACTGAGAGATATTGGTTCAACCACTTTCTCTCCTCGGGCATGATTCCCCCCTCTGACAAACAGATCCGGGGCTTTGTGCATAGAATTCATGAACAAAAGACTTTCCATTCAAATACAGAGTTTAGAGGTTTGGTGAGGGAGAAACTAGATTTGAGTCCCAGTTTTACCTCTTATAGTAGGACCTTGGGTAGTTCACTTCCCTTCCTCTGCTTTCCTCATCTACAAAATGAAGGGACTCTAAGAGGTCCTTCCAGCAAGAAATATATTTTTGCTGTTCAGTCGTTTCATTCATGTCCTACTCTTCAGGTCCCAGTTTGGGGTTTTCTTGGCAAAGATACTAGAGTGATTCATCATTTCCATCTCCAGCTCATTTTACAATGAAGAAACTGAGACAAATGGGGTGAAGTGACTTGTCCATCACAGTTAGCAAGTGTCTGAGGTTAGATTTGAACTCAAGTCTACCTGATTCCAGGTCTGGCACTCTATTCACTGAGCCACTTATCTGCCCTAAGGTCCTATGACTAGATGGTCTCAATGGTTTCTTCCAGTCCTGAAACCTAGGAAGCAGCTTTGACAAGCCTACTGCTCATATGGGAATACAGAACCTGTGACACTTAAGAACTATATGATCTTGGGCAAGTCACTTTATCTCTGGCTGCACACCAAGGGGTTTGTGGGGACCAACATATCTGTAAAGGACTTAGCACAGGGTCCAGCTCACAGTGAATGATGAATAAATGTTTGATCCCTTCCCATTTTCAGTCCCAGCTGTGGCTCCCATATCCCAATCAGTCTCAGGTTCCATATAAATAAAATGATGGTATTGCTTTTCCATAACCCCTTCCATCATTACAATAGCTAACACTTACATGGCAGGTTTACTTATCTTATCTCACTTGGTCCTAACAACAGACTTATTTTACAGATGAGGAAGTTAAAGATAAAAAAAAAAAATGATTGTAGTGACTGGTTCTGGATCATACAGTTTGGAAGCGTCTGGGGCAAGTCCTCTTGTCTCCACACCAACATTCTCCACTCGACCATCTAGCCACCATTACCTCATCTAGCCCTACAACATCACTTTACAGAAGAGGGAAACTGAGTCCTGGAAAGAGAAAACAGCTGACTGAAAGTCACCTGAGTAGCAAGGATGAGAATAGAGTTTTTCTGAGTTATTTCTACCCTGCCCCCACATGGCATCTTTAACTTTGACATAATAAGTGAGGGAAGGGGACATCCACCCGACCGTGACAAGTGAAATAATGGATAAGATTTGACAAAATAGTCCAACCATTTCAAAGGAACATTTAAGCAATGTATCACTGAATATTGAATGTAGGTGTACATGTCTCATTTCACCGAGATCGAAAAGATAAATAATGGAAAGATAAATAATGGGAGAGCTCCATCCTTAATGTCCCTCAGAGTGATAGTATTATGAAATCAGCTAAATGACATGATAATTGTCATCTGTTATGGATGAAGATAATAACCTCAGAAGCACCAATCTGGTCCGGAGTTCAGGTCTAGGCCTCTTCTCCCCTCTCTTCTCTTCTCCACATGCCATAACAGGAAGAATGATGTTTTCAATCAGAGAGGGATGGGAAAAATTAAGAAACTTTAGGGAAAGCACATCCTGAATTTCCAAAAGCTGTCTAGGGT